>NW_026944036.1:374397-447883 GCF_033296635.1 Dichotomopilus funicola
ATCTCCCATCTCCCATCTCCCATCTCCCATCTCCCATCTCCCATCTCCCATCTCCCATCTCCTATCTCCCGTCTTTCATCTCGCATCTCTAGTTTCATTATCCACCACCAACCCCTCAACCACACCTTCTTCCCCCCCTCATACAAACCCACTAGTTAACCGCTAACCAATCTCACAGACACCCCCCCAGCCCTCCAACGCGCCGGCTTAGCCCTAACAAACCTCACCCTCTCCTCCCAACGCACCGGTCTCGGCGGCAAAACAGTCCTCGAACTCGGCCCTGATCCAGCAACCACCACTAGTAATACTGCTACTACCACGGGTGGCGGAAGTGGGAGCAGTGGGAGCAGTAATGGCCCCGACCTCCCGGAACATGGCATCCGCACGGGAGATATCGTGCTCGTTTCCGAACAGCCGGCGGCGGGGGGGATTAAGAAACGAGAGGCGAAGGGGTTGGAGGGGAGGGGGGTGAAGGGGGTTGTTACGAGGGTGGGGAGGGGGGTTGTTTGCGTTGCTGTTGATGAGGGGGGTCCGTCGGGCTCGAATAGTTCTGGGAGTAAAGATGGGAAAGGGGATGGTGGTGGGGGAGAAGGGTGGACGGGGTTTGGGGAGAAGAGGGTTTGGATGGTGAAGGTGGCTGATGATGTTACTTTTCGGAGGTCAGTTTTTCTTTTTTTTTTCTGGTGGGGGCGGTGTTGGTAGAGGGTTTAGATGCTGACTGTTCAGGATGAACGCGACCATGGAGCGGCTGGCTAAGATGGAGGAGAGGGAGTACTCCTCCTTCATCAGAGTCCTGTTCGGGCTCAGTTCACCATCGCCTGTGCCGGAAGACCTCACAAAGGATGAGGAAGTCGGAAACATCGAGTGGGTGGATCCGACGCTGAACGACAGCCAGAAGGACGCCATCCGGTTTGCGCTGGCGTCGAGGGAAATTGGGCTGATCCATGGTCCGCCGGGTGTAAGTCAGCCCGATGAACGGACGAGCTCTTTGAGAACGGCCGAGCTATTTAGTGCAGGAATAGTAACTAACCCAACTAAAGACAGGCAAAACCCACACCCTAATCGAACTGATCCTCCAACTTCTCCAACGCAACCTCCGCATCCTCGTCTGCGGCCCCTCCAACATCTCCGTCGACAATATCGTCGAGCGCCTCGCACCCCACAAAATCCCCCTCGTCCGCCTCGGCCACCCAGCCCGCCTGCTCCCTTCCGTGCTCAACCACTCCCTCGACGTGCTCACCCGCACCTCCGAGGCCGGAGCCATCGTGCAGGATGTCCGCGCCGAGATGGACGCGAAACAGGCGACCATCCGTAAGACGCGGAATGCCCGCGAGCGACGGGCTATTTATGCTGACTTGAAAGAGCTGAGGAAGGAGTACCGTGAGCGGGAGAGACGGTGTGTGAGTGGGTTGGTGGGTAGGAGTAAGGTGGTGCTGGCTACGCTGCATGGTGCGGGCGGGTTTCAGCTACGGGGGGAGCAGTTTGATGTGGTTATCATTGATGAGGCGAGTCAGGCGTTGGAGGCGCAGTGTTGGGTTCCGTTGCTGGCTGCGAGCAAGGCTATCTGTGCTGGGGATCATCTGCAGCTGCCGCCGACTATCAAGTCGTTGAACTCTAGGGCTAGCAAAAGCTCGACTGCTGCTAACAAGAAAGGCAAGGACACAACTTCCACTACAACACCCATTTCCACTTCCACTTCCACTTCCACTACCACAACACCCGCCAGCACCACGACCACAGCTAAAAACACCACCCCCACCCTCGAAACAACCCTCTTCGACCGCCTCCTCACCCTCCACGGCCCCTCCATCAAACGCATGCTCACCACCCAATACCGCATGCACGAAGCCATCATGCGCTTCCCCTCCGACGCCCTCTACGACAGCCGCCTCATCGCCGCAGAATCCGTCCGCACCCGCCTTCTCAAGGACCTCCCCTACGACGTGGAGGACACCGACGATACGCGGGAGCCGCTCGTCTTTATCGACACGCAGGGGGGGGATTTCCCTGAGAAGAACGAGGATGATCAGCCGGGCCAGCAACAGGATGGGGGGAAGACGAAAAAGGTGAGTAAGAGTAGTTTGTATGGGGATAGCAAGAGTAATGAGATGGAGGCTGCGTTGGTGAGGCAGCATGTGGGGAGTTTGGTGGAGGCCGGGGTGAGGCCGGAGGATATTGCGGTTGTGACGCCGTATAATGCTCAGGTGAGTTCTTTTCTTCTTTTTGTCTTTCATGCTATTATTCCATGCTATTCCCAAACGCCTGGACGTAGCCCCCTGTGCTGCACCCCCTTAACACACAAACCCTACCTATGCTCGGATCGCCCAGGCGCAGAGCATAAACACGGCCCGGACGGGATGGTAATTCATGCGCCATGCGATCGGTTCCGCCTCGTCTCAACATCCGTTCCGGGCCGTTCATGGCAGCGTTGCATGAAATAATAAACCAGCCTACTATGTATGTTATGGGGAAGGGGTTGCATGGCATGGCTGACCACAGATTTGGGACGAGTAGCTCGCCGTCTTGGCTCCGTTGAAGGAGACCTTCCCCGGTATTGAACTCGGCAGCGTGGACGGCTTCCAGGGCCGGGAGAAGGAGGCTGTGGTCGTCAGCCTTGTTCGGAGCAATCCGGAGGGTGAAGTCGGCTTTTTGGGCGAGAAACGCCGGTTGAATGGTGAGTTTCTCTTTTTAGGTGGCAGGTATTGTTCTTGCAGCAGCACCACCAGTAGCAGATTTGTCCTCTCCTACCTCCTCTTTTACCTCGCCAGACCTTGCTTCTGTTGCCTCTTCATCATCATGTGTACCGAGAGAAAAGCATTAACGCATGGGAAACAGTGGCCATGACACGGCCCAAGCGGTCGTTAACCGTGATTGGGGATTCCGAGACGGTTAAGAAGTGAGTCCTTCTAGTTTTCGCTCGCCCCTATGGTACAATCCATCTCGCTGACACGGACATATAGAGGCAGCAAATTCCTCAAAGATTGGATGGACTTTCTCGAGGAGAATGCCGATCTCCGATACCCAGATCTAGCATCGCTCACCCAGGGCGCATGAATCATAACCAGAACAATGATAACGCGAAGCGCGGGCTATCGAGATTGCGGAAGTTAGGGAGAGATCTGGCCAAGCTGATTTCATGCATTGATCCCAAGGGCCAGTCCATCTGGAAGCTCCAATAGCAGCGTCCAGCTCCCCAACTTCAGCATCTAGACACGGTTAAGGTCGTACAAGCTGGCTCTGTTGGTGACTACTAGTACTCCCTTGGACGGCGAGACCACGAAATCGGAGAATTTCCTCCTCCCTCCGCTCCTCGAAGGGACGTGGGGGGAAGCGCGGCATACCCCGCAAAGATAGTTATTTGTGTTGAGGGGGGGACGGGATGCCGTCTCAGATTCGGGCTTCGGCTCGAACAGAGTTGTCGATCGTGTGAAGAGAAGGATGATGGCGTGGTCAACCCGTCAAATCGATCCCCAGACTGTTGATGATCTTGGACCATTTTGACAGATGTGATTTCGTGTCCCGTGGTTTCCGTGTTAAAGGGTTCCATCGTCTCGACTTTCTCCTCAGGGATCGTCTCTTCTCAACTCAGCCGTTTGACGTTCGGGAACAGGTGGAGGTTACACAAGGGAAAGACGGGGGACCCCAGCTGTGGTGTTTCATCTTCCCTGTCCGTGGGGACATCGCCAAGGGCGGGGTCGGCTCGTCTTTCCCTCAACCGCCCCCTTTTCCGCTTCCAGCGCCGTTGAATGTTGTCCAACTCATCATTACCATCATCAATAGAGCAGGGCATCGTGGCCATTGGGTCTGCCTTGTGTTTTTACCGGCCTCTCATAATGCGGCCGTCCGACGCGCTACAGTCACCTGTTGCTGCTTCCATGCTGTAACACACGCCGCCGGTGTCTGGGAATGGAAAACCGACGTTTTGTTCCAAGGGTCAAAAGAAGCCCACAAGGAAAGAAGTTGTATCATCGACCTGGCCGTGCGCAACAATGACTCGTCGGCTGTGGGTTTCTCTCTTTCGTCAGAAAGACAACAGCGCCCCGCTTCGGCGTTCCTGCTTTGCACAGTTTATTATCCTGCCGATTCTCTAATGGGGGACGGACGCGCGTAGTGTGTCTGCATGTCGTGGAAACAGCGCGTGGGGCGCCGTCTTGGGGCTCGGATTGGCTGGTTGCGGTCTGCGGTCATGTTTTTGTCGTCTAGAAGAGGGCAGCGCAACAATGCAGGTGAGTGGTTTTGCGCGGCTCGCTGGGCAGTTCGTTGCATCAAACCTGGTTGGTGAACTCGACTTGTCTGTGTCTCTCCTGAGCCACTTTTGCCTCTCCGCATGCAGACGGCAAAGCGACGTATCAGGGAGGTCACAGCGCAGTTCTGGGCACTATCAACTGCAGCTCTGGGGCGGCGACGCCGTCGTGCACACTTCCAGTTGCAACTAACTCGGGCTGACGAGCGCGGAATGCAAGAGCTGGGCGCTGGAAGTGGCACGACGAGAGGGTTGGGCTTTTCGGATTTTGACATCTGGACGCGAGGCAGTTGACAAGGGAAGAAAGGCCCAGAACACACGGTCCTCTCAACCCCCGGCGGATTAGCGCGGATCAAACCTTCGGGGGGCTCGCTATGGCCAAAAAAAAAACGGCAGACCAAGTCCCTGGATAACTTGCTTTGCTACAAACGTGAAAAAAGACAAAAGAAAAAGCCAAAAAAAGTGAAAAAGGACAAAAAAGGATAAATCTAGAGAGTGAAAAAAGACAAAAAAGAGTAAATCCATCAAATTTACCAAGATTTGATCGAATGTTAATGGATTGGACTTGAGCTATCTGTTTGAGTGTGCCGGTTTTTTTGGGCACAGCGAGGGGGATGGATTTTGACGACGTCGGCCCACGCCCGTGCTTTTCTTCCAGGTTCGTTCCATTTGATTTGATTGCTGGATGCGCCTTCCAGAACAATTCAGCATTTACTATAGTACACTGCTTCCACCCGTAAAGTCCGGCGGAAAGCGCAGGCCACTCATTCGTCATTTGGCACGTACCTGCCTGATCTTTCAGTGAGGGGGGTTCATTGCTCCTGCCCAAGAGGCACCATGTGCGACTTGCCCTAGGCTTCGCGGAGCACCGTTTCCTCGCACAAGTCACGACAGACAAACAAAATTCTCCTTGCTCCGTTCGTGACACCCAATTTGAATCCTCGACAACCCGCAGCAAGACTTGGCTCCGAATAGACGACGGACTAGAAGGATACTACTACCTTAGCAAGGATAGTCGTGGCCCAGCACCGGGGCCCTTGACGAAATCGGAAGCGCTTGCAAGCGAATCAAGCCCCACATTGGCGTCTTTTTCCCCAACGGGCATCACTGTTTCCGGCGCCGTGGCTTGCAATGCTTTGGTTGCCCTTGACCACCCCCAATGTTCCCGTTGGCAAAGGTTGGCGTTATCAAGTCTCGAAGCAACCATCATGCCCGTTCCAAGCTCGCTTCGCATTCGGGTAGTAATCTGGCACAGGTACAACTGAGAGCGGCGTCGGCTTTAGAGACCGACCAATTGTTCAAAATGCACCGACTTGCAAGATCACGGCATAGGTGCCTCTCGGCTGGCAGCGGAGCGAGCGGCTTTTCGCCTCCTTTATTCCATAGTACAGGCGTTTTCCACCGGCAACCCATTCCGCCCAACCTATCCGTCTTTGTCTCCGCTGCTGTTCTCTTTTAGCCCGGACCTGACAGCGACTGCGGCCCCAACGAGCAGAATGCAGCCGTGCCAAGGTGCAGCTGCGGGCATGCGCCCGAGACAAGGCACTCTCTTCAGCAGTTTTCTCTGAGAGAGATCCGGTGGATGGTGGGGGCAGCGACTGGGTCAAGCAAAGAAGTCGAGCAACACGGCCTCTTCTCGGTGTCTCAGCCCCGGACCACTTTGCAGTCAGGAGGAGGCTCTGCTTCCTCTGTTTCTTCCTCGTTTTTCCCCTGAATGGATGCATGCACGGACGTCCAGGCCTGCATCGGGAACTGAGGCCCCAAGAGAAGACAAGGCCGGGAGGCCCCCGTTCCCCACCCTGCGAACCCAAGCGCACCCCTCATGCCCCTCCGTCACGGTCGTATCAGCTATGAATCCTTGCACTTGCATTACACGCTTGTGACCTCCGGGGTGGTCTCGCCGGCGCAGCAGGTTGGACATTTAATATCTACCATTGGTGCTGCTTGTCTCTCGTCCGTGGGGTCAGTTTCGCGAGCTTTACGTGCTGTGCTGTTGATTCCACGGGGTGTTGGTGGTCTTGAATCTCGCGTCCTCGCGTTGACCAACCCTTCGCCGGACTCCAGCATGAGCCCGGATGCAGCAGTCCAGCGTGAGCCGTGCTGCTGAGCCTTCTCTCCCCGACAACCAAGTTACCCGTCGTGCCGTCATCCATAAACTGACCGGATCCGTTCTTTCTTTCACTTTCCTACGTTGCCACCTCACTGTACCACCACAGCTCCGGCACCCACCAACCGCCTGGTTTCCTTTTCTTTCCACTAGAGCAACTCAGCTCTCTTCTCTCGATAACGACGGACTCGGAGGTGAATTGAGGAAAGTGTAGCTTTTCGGACCGTGGGACAAGGGAAACGCGAACGGACTACGGATACACGGGAATTCTCCATTCCGCAGCCTATCAACGGCGCGCAGCCACGACCTCTCATCGGGGCACGACTTGCTTCTCCTGGAGGGTTGCTCACGGCGTTCCGATGGCCTGGAGTATATGACGGTCTCACCACCCTCCCTCACTCTCCTTCACCCGTTCGGTGGCCTTTCTTTCATAATTTTCCACACCGTCTGAAGACGAACACAACCTCTACCGGTCACCATGCCAAGCCTCTTCGGTAAGCCCGGCAAGCCCGGGCCCACCGCCGGCCGTGCCAAGCCCCGACAGAAGTCGATTCGGGGAACAATATCGGCCCCAATCCCCATACCCTCAACGCCGGACGACGACGAGTTCCCAATTAGGTTACCAGGGACCATCAAGGCGTCAAAGAACTCCGATGACGAATTCCCGATGCGCCAGCCCGGGACGGGCATTGCCTCGCCTGATCTCCCCAGCTCGTCCCCGGATGAGGCCCCCGAGCCGTTGGAAGCGCAGGGGCAAGGAGACCAGCTGGAGAAGGAACTTGGCGAGCCTGGGAAACCAAGCCCGGACACCGATTTCGACCACGATATTGTCCAGAGCCCAACTCAGGTTGAGCCGACTGCGCCTGTTGGTATTGCGCATACTGGTGAACCACGCTCCGGGAGTGGTGGTTCAGGGGGCAGCCGCACCGATCTGCCAGAGGAGACTATCCCCAACCATCCGACCACACCACCGCCGGCACCACCACCACAAAGCTTTAGCACCCCCCCTGGCCGCTCACCATCACGGCCTGCTTCGCGGTCTCCTCAAAACCGGCTTGTCTCCCAAAAGACGCCTCCTCCGCTAGCTGACCTCTCGCCGAAAACATCAGCTCCGACGAGGAGAGCCACAAATCCCGTTCTGAACAGCGTCAGATACTCGGTTGTCAGCGATGTTGGCAGCAGGCAGACATCCCAAAGTAAAGACGCTCCGCAAAGGAAGAAGTCGACCCTGCGGTCGGCACTGGGAAGATTATTCGGGCGAGGCAAGAAGAAGAATGGCAATGGGGGCCATCACAGCACTGCCTCCATCCCCGAACGGGAATCCAAACCAATGGGTTCCGCCCAGCATCTAAGTGTGAGTATTTCTGAGTGTCAAGATCAACTCTAGCGCAAACCCGCGTTCTGACCCAAAATATAGGACCCTACCGCGCTTAGTCGCCCGCAACAGAGGTCATCCCCCAAACGTTCTGCCTCATTACCCCTGAGCGAGTTTGACCGGCCCTTGCGGTCACATTCCGTGGGCCCTGACGACATCATGGCCATCGAAAGTGCGCGCAACTCTGTGCACGTCGACCCGTCCGGGTCTTCAACGGCTTTGGGTATCCGACGGCGCGCTGCGACCACCCACGGCCACGCTCTTTTGCTCCCCCATCTGGTTAACCGCGAGTTCGGTGCCGGGCTGTCTCCACGGCCGTCCAGTGCTCACGGCCGTGGTAGCCGGGCGGGCGTGCGAAGCGACCCCGATGATCCCGGTGAGATTGGCCGGGCTATCACGAGCGATAGTGGTGGTGGTCTTCGGCGGCGGTCCCGGAGTTTGTCAGGGTTGCAGGACTTTGCCGGTGTGAGCCAAGGTGGGAGTCGCCGTCGTAGCGATGAGATCCGCTATTGGCGCGAGTCGTACAACCCGGGGTTTATGTCGCCGTTGTCATCGAACACACACGATGACTACGACGATACCGGCTTGGGAGATACGAGTGCACCGGAGAGTCCTGCGGCGGAAAAGCCCCCGAAAACGCCGCCTCAGCCGTTCAACTTTGGTGTCCTTTCCAAGGAGATGATGGGGATGAAGATCACACACGCTGCGGACATGGATACCCGGCTGGCCAATATTGAAACCCGGACAGCGCAGCTAGAGCGTGTCGTCGACAAGCTCTATCTCGCACTCCCTAATCTGAAAACCCCTGGCGGTACTAGGGACACGACTCGGCCCAGCAGTTCCCGCCGCTCCATCGAAACAGACACCCATTCCCAGCTGTCTCTGAGCGAGTACCAGACGTACACCACGGCTCTTCACCCGCTCTCCGCCGCAACTCCCCGGACCAAACCCCCCATCATCTCCCCGCCCGCTCTCCCTTCGCCCCGGCCTACCTCGACCGCCACGATCCGTGGTGCTGCCAGCCTCCCCCACCTCAGTCACGAAGACGCAGGCACACCCCCAACGGACCTCGTCACTAAACTCCGCGCCGAGCTCGACGCCGAACGATCCGCCCGCGAGGCCCTCGAAGCACAAGTCAAGAAACTCTCCGACCGCCTCAACTCCCTCTCCACAACCATGTTCGCCATGGTCCGCGGCCCCTCCGAGTCACGATCCCACGAACGCCTAAATTCCCCCGCCTCCTCCTCCATCGGCGGCAACTCCCCTACACCACATCTTCCCACAACCCCCAGATCGGCCGTCCTATCCGGTATCCCACCTATCCCCCCAGTCCCCCGCGAACACCAGCATCCTCCCCACTCCGTCTTCGAGACAGACGACGACGATGACGACAACGGCACCAACGACGAGGGACGGTCCACAAAACGGTCCTCCGCCATCAGGACCACCATCCCCGCCGCGCCGACATCCGCAGTCGACGAAGGGGAGATCACGGAAGATGATTTCCAAACACCACGCGAGGAACGCACGCCGCTGGTGGGGTATGGCGCGTTTGGCGAGGAATTGAGGTCGGACGATTATGGGGATGATGACGATGACTATGACGATCATGATGAAAACGGAAATGGTAATGGTAATGGAGGAGATGGGAGTGGTGAGGAGTTGAAGCGGAAGAAGGCGGCACGGACGCTGAGTTTGAGCCAACTTACTTTGGGGAAGGGTCAGCGGACGAGGATTTGAGTTTGGTGCGGTCTGTCGAACGGAATGGGCTGGCTGGATGGGACATTTTCTCTTTTCGTGAGAACTGGGCAACCCTCTCACCTAACCATAATCCTAACACTCTTCCGTCTATTTATCTCCTTTCCCTTCCCCTTCTCTTAGTCTACGCCACCTCTTTTCTCTAACCCACGCCACGACTTCCATCCTCCTACTTCACGATCCCCATTTCCCCCCGAACCTCAAACATCATGACACGGCCAGGCGGCCGTCTGCTTTCTCAATGTGTTTTTTTCTACCGTTTCCTTAACTTATCCCCGTTGTCCGAGCGAGCGTCTCCTTTCGCATAGCGACTGCTTTTAATGCTTACCTTTCTATTTCCCCACGGCCACGTTTATCGTATCTTCCCTTCTCCCGTTGTTTTAACTCCCGACTTCCAGTTTCGTGTTGTTGTTTTTTTCCTTCGACCCTTTTACCTGTCTGGTTTGGATTTGATTGGCATTTGAGTTTTATTTTCTAAAACTCCGCCTCCAACACAACACAGGTTTTCTTCCGTTATCCGTTTAACTTCGCAGCAGATTTTGTATTTTTAATCTTATGTACACTAGATACCCCCGCCACTGAGCGGATTTTATGAGAGATATGTGTTTTGGTTTATTCTGCTGGCCTTGTACATACCCTGTGAACCTTGGTTTGTGCTTACTGGCTCTGCTTCATGCTTCATGCCCCCTACTCCATGCTACCTACGCCCATGAGGAAATCAGAGAGATGTCTCACAATATCAATTCAGGGAAACGGTTGAACAAGGTTGTCCAAAACATACCGCTGAATTTATCCATGATTATCATATACGCTATTGGTTTCGCTTCATGCTCAAGGCACTCACAGGTTTATTTACACGTTTTCCACGGCCCATCCACAAACCTTCTCACTTCCCCCCAAACTCCAACAACTCACATGATAACATGACCACCGGTTACGTTCCCATTCACCACCAACCCATCGATCGCGTTTACAACCTCCTCATCATCCGCGTACGGCACCGGCAGCGTGGCGTGCGTATCCACCGTGAGATTCGACCCATGGGAGTCGAGCTCGCGCATATCGTCGCCCGACGGTCGAGCGAAGGGGATACAAAACATCGTTCTAGTGCCAAGTTCCGGGATCGAGTCCACCCTGATTCGGCCTCTCATGGCCTCTACCAAGTATTTGACGGTTCCCAGGTGGGATATGGGCTGATCACCACTGGAGGTCCTGGTATCAGGAGCAGAGGGTTGAATTCTCGAGGTGTCGCGCACGGAGAACGTGATATGGACGGCTTCTGGGTCGTCCAGGGGCGTCTCATTTTCTCTAACGTAGAAATCGATTTGGCCACACGTGGTCGCTTGGATGCTGCTTGCAAGCGCCCCGCTAATGGCATGTCGTAAACGCCCCGCGTCGGCTACGACATAGGGGTTTCTCTTTATGCCCTCCGCGACAAAGAAGTTGAAGTCAAGCCCCTTGGACAGGGCAGCCAGCCTCAAGGGGTGCTCTGTGCTGGAAACTATGGCTTCCAAAGAACATGGCTTCTCGTCGACAAGGGGGATTTCGGGCGGGGGATCAGAGACGGACGGGTTATCGTCGAGGAGCTGGGTGAGGGTTCGTGCCAACCGGTGGACAGTCCTAGCGAGTCTGCGCTTCCGAGAATTCATTTCCCCATCGTTTAGCAAAGGGCCTGCCACACCGAGGACCTGAGTGGCGCGGCGGCGGAGGTCTTGCAACATCTTGTGGCGGTTAGAGAAATCTTTCACAGCCCCTAGTTACCGACGTGTAGAGTGTGCTTACAGTACAGAGTACCGGGTCGACCTCCGGGTTGTCTTCTGGGTTGGCTTCCGGGCCGCCCTCCAAATTGCTCTCAGGACTGCCCTCAAGAGCAGCGGGGAGAGCAACAGGCCAACCATGCCCATGGGCATGGCCCTCGCCCTCCGTCAGCTCCATAATCGTGCCTATCGCGCCTTGAATGGTACGCGGCCCGCCTTCTGCTGGGGACACGAGAGACGCCCTCATGTGCACGCAAAACGCCCGACCGCCGTCTGGTCTACATTAATGACCGCGACTCAACTCATCAAGGGCGTGGGTGTGAAACCTACTTATCTTGCACTCCCATGCTCTTTTCCTGAAGTGGCCTGCCAGGATTGAGACAAAATTCTGTACAATCGTCGGGACCCCTTCTTCGCTGGTTTCGAACCCTAGGAACTGGAACAAATCGAATATCGACGTGCCGATCAGCAGGTCGTGCCCGCTGTCAGGCTCTGGGTACCCAATTTCGTCACGTAAAGCGCCTTGGAGACTACGGATTCTGCCCTCGACGTCAAGCGAGAAGACAGTGACTCGAGGCCTCACAAAGTCCTCCCCGGGGCACGGGACCGTGGAAAGCTATGCCTGGATGGTCTCGTTATTGCCGTTGGATACAACCGGGGAAGGATAGGGGGGCATGGGCGTTAACAGCGGGTTCATTGCGGCGGGGCCATTCCTATCCGCGCTGCCCCAGTTGGTTAGGGGCTCTGTGGACGAGGCCGGAGGTACCAATGCATCTCTGCGCCGACCTTCGTTGGAGATGTAGCCGTGGTTGTCGTTAGGATAGGCGTGATGCAACGACGCGCCGTTCATCGTACCTAAACGAGGAAGCGGTTGAGTTATGGGGGCCTTCGGGGGATACAGGCTGTAGAGGTCGGGTGCGAGATGATTGAGGATAGAGAGAGGGTCTATAGGTGCTCGATAGTCACTTCGTAGGTGTGGTGAGGTCGAGAAAGTAATGGGGTTCCAGACAATGGAAGTTCCCAAGGCTTCAGGGGGGCTGGGTATCTCCGTAATGTGCAGGAAACGCCCAAGTGGCTCCTGCCGAGGCATCTATCGGAATAGGCCTAGAAATGGCAGTCGATAACAAGCTGTTCCTGCCCATCCCCCGGTTGTGCATCACTCAAGCACAGGGCCGGGCGCGAAGTGGGCTTTTACAACATGATACAACGGAGATGTGCGGAGTTCGGATCCGAACCCCGGGTATCATAATTTGATGAAAATGTGTTCTGTAGGAGAGTTTAACTCGTACTTAGCACTAACACTAGGCCCAGCACACAAAAACGGTCGGTTGAACGGTGAGTTGTACCTTCCCAAGTCTACATTAATCAGGCAAGTGAAGTCCTATATTGGCAGCTGGCACTTCAGTCTGCCATCTGTAAGGTGACTAAGCAGTGTCCGCCCTCAAGCCCTGTTGTGTCTCGGCAATTGCTATTCCGACTCCCCGCCATCATTCAGTTTTCCCTCCTCATCCAGTATCTCTGACAGAGGCGCGAGTGAAGCATACGCAACAACCTTTCGAATTCCAAATGGCACCCCTTTCAAAGCCTCGCGCAAAAGGGCCGCTGCAAGCACCCCAGAAGCCGCCAACAGCTGTTTCATACACCCAGCCGCGCAGCATGCAGAGCGAAACTGAAGTCCGTTCACCCGAGAGCAACAGGGGTGAGTGAAGCCAGCCATTTCTCCTCCGCTTGGCAAGCTTTCCTGAATCGTACGCAGTAGAGTCAATTGACAGATTTCCACGATCTTTCTCTCGCAGTGGTCTATCGAGAAGTGTCCCTGACTGCGACTCCACATCCGTTTGTGAATCCGAGCGATGCTTTCTCACAGCCGAATCTAAAGGAGCCAGACCCTAAACGTCAGTGACCGGAACCTACCGTGGTAATTCTTTTTCGGGCGAGATGCATTCGACTTTCGGCCTGCTGGTTCGGCAACCTCGCCATTCACCATGGTTACATCATCGTCTAGTGTACCGGGCCCACTTCCCCGTCGCCCGGGCCGAAGTCGTTCGAGGTCCAGCGGAGGTCTCGATTTGGGACGGCGGTTCAGATGTGCTACGGACGAAAGTGGGCGATGTCACTCCCCATCTGCCGCTGAAGTCGAACGGTTTACCCAACCGGAAACATGTCCCAGATACTGGAGTTTCAGCTCAGTTGGCACTCGCAAATCTTCGCTATGTCTTAGCAGCCGCCGCCGGGCACTGGGGGACAAACCCTTCGCATCTCCACAGCATTTTCTCAATGCAGTTGGTCCTCAGCAACCAAATGCCGGTTGCTCGCTCCGCAGCCTCCAAATCCCCACCCTCATCAACCCCGCACTGCTCGGTCAGGGATTCCTCACCTCAGTTCAAAACCGCGAGGGGCAAAAAATGCCTCCAAAAGGTACACATTCTTGAGCCGTGTCGGGCCTGTGCTATGGTGCCTGCTGAATTCTCGCTTGGGCGTTTCTGCGGTTGGTTTAGTGGTCCCTGGCAGACGGGCTGTTAGGAGATCTGACAGGGTTTCATGAGCTCCCGTCAGGGGCACGAAAGGCCTTTGGTCTTTGCTCGTGTGTCATGGGACACCTCGCCATCACATCCCCGTCCCCTTGTTGACGATCCCTGAAACCCGCGATTTTCGGCGGGTCAGGACTGATTTCCGAGTTCCCCTCCCGCCACCCGTCTCAGGGCATGATAAGCTTTCGGATCTCTACCTTTAAACGCTGCCCCCCCTTTAACTAGAGCCTCAGTCCCTTTCGCTCGGTTCCGATCAACGTTGTCCACCACGCAACCCGTCCTCTTAGCCTTCGTCGACTCTGCCACCGTTCCATAGCCGCTTATTCTCCGCCATGTCTCCGTCCGTCGCCGACAGGCCCGGGAACTCGCCGGTTCCCTTCATAATCAACGGCAAGGACGTCCACCCGGAAAGGACATTCGATGTGGTGTCGCCGGCAACCGGCAAGGTAATCCATGCGGCCGCCAGCGCCAGCGAGGCCGATGTCCGCGCAGCCGTCGACTCGGCCGCCGCAGCCTTCCAAAAGTGGAAGACAGCACTGCCGAAGACTCGCCGCGACATCCTACTCAAGGCCGCCGACGTCATGCTGGCGAGGAACGATGAGCTCCGCGACTACATGTCTGCCGAGACGGGCTGCCCGCACAAGTGGAGCAACCGGAACCTCGAGATCGGCCGTGACTTTCTCATTGACGTTGCCGGTCGGCTGAGTGGCCTCGAGGGCAGCATGGCCACGCCTGAACATGCTGACTCGGGCGCCATGGTTCTCAAGGAGCCCTTTGGTGTTACTCTTGCTATTGCCCCTTGGTAGGAACCTACCACCATACAATAAAAGAGGGCCTAGTACCTCCAACCCTATGGACCACCGGCTAACGTACCCAGGAACGCTCCCTACATCCTCGGCGTCCGCTCCGTCCTTTTCCCGCTCGCCGCAGGCAACACCGTCATTCTCAAGGGTTCCGAACTGTGCCCGCGCACCATGTGGGGGATATGTTCCGTGTTCCAGGAGGCCGGCCTCCCCGACGGCGTGTTGAACCTGCTCTTCCACGAGCCCGCCAACGCAGCCGCCATCACCCAACAACTCATCACACACCCAGAGATCAAAAAGATCAACTTCACCGGCAGCACGGGCGTAGGCCGCATCATCGGGCGACTCGCAGGCGAGCAGCTCAAGCCAGTCCTCCTCGAGCTAGGCGGCAAGGCCCCCGCCATCGTATGGGAAGACGCCGACCTAGACAACGCCGCAACCCACGTCGCCACCGGCGCCTTCCTCAACTCCGGCCAAATCTGCATGTCCACCGAGCGCGTCCTCGTACACAAGAGCGTGCACGCCGAATTCGGCACCAAACTAACCGCCGCCATCGACCGCATCTTCGGCGGCGCACAAAGCGACCCCCTCGTGCTTATCAACGCCGTCAGCGTCTCCAAAAACAAAAAACTCCTCCACGACGCCGTCGCCAAGGGCGCCACCCTCCTCTACGGCGACGCCAACGCCCAAGAATCCTCCGACACCCGCATGCGACCCGTCGTCGTCAGCGGCGTCACGCCCGAAATGGACATCTACCGGCTCGAGAGTTTCGGCCCGACGGTCTCGCTGCTGGAGATTGAGACGGAGGAGGAAGCGTTGCGGATTGCCAACGATACCGAGTATGGATTGTCGTCGGCTGTGTTTACGGAGGATTTGCGTCGGGGATTGAGGTTTGCGCGTGGCATTGAGACGGGTGCTGTGCATATTAATAGTATGTCGGTGCATGACGAGTCGGCGCTGCCGCATGGGGGGGCGAAGTCGTCGGGGTATGGGCGGTTTAATACGGCTGTGGGGTTGGAGGAGTGGGTGAGGACGAAGACGGTTACGTTTAAGTGGTAGGGTTTGTTCTGGTCTGAAGGAGAGAGCGAGCGAACGAGAGGGGGTCGGGGGGCTTGATGCCCGATATAATGGGTGAGATGGTGTAACGATATAGTATGCATCAAAACCAAGACAAGTTACCGTTCTTAAACATCTGAGCGCAATGAAAACTGTGTTTATCCTCAACTCGAGGGAGGTCCGCCGTCGGTAGCTAAGCAACGGCCAATTAAAAGATAAAAATACACCGCAAAATCCCCCATGCTCCCTTCCCTCAACTCATACATCCCCCTTATGCTCCCGAACTAGCTCCCCGACCTAGCTCCCCACCTCGGTCCAGTACATGAGGACTCAAGCAACCTTCTTACTCGGAATCTCGATCGTGCGCCCACCGCTCACAAACCGGCACCCGGCCACGACCAAGCGCTGCCACACGACAAACTCGTCGTCGTCGCGCGGCGCATACACCATGATGTAGCTCCATGGCAGGATCTTGCGCACGCCGCTGAGGCGGTGGCGTTCGGCCCTGGGGGAGTTAGTTAGTCTCTGTTTCTGGAAAGTTGTAAGGAAAAAAGTGGAGGAGGGGGATCGGGGGAGCAAGATAACTCACCATCCCTTCGCAACAGCCTCTTCAGCATCCACCAAGCTGAGCGTGACATGCGAACTGCCCTCGGGGTGGACATGCGCAATCTCCCCACCTACACCGCCCATGAACTTTGGGATCCGCACAGCTCTGTCATCGTCCTCCTTCTCCTTCTCCTTTTTCTTCTCATCACCATCTTTCTTCTCACTATCAACCTCCTTAGTCAAACCACTCTCCCTTAAGAACAAAGCCTGATGCCTCTTCCCTTCCAATCTCGAAGGTTTCATCTCCAACAAAGCCCACTCTTGTCCCTTCCCACCATCCCCACCACCGCTACCAGCAGCAGCAGCACCACCACCACCATTCGCCTCCGCCAACTCCACCAAAAACCGTTCCATCCTTCTCACCAGCTCAGGTCCACCCTTCTCCGTCGTCTGGCGCTGCGGGACAACCAGACCGGGTACATCAGGGCGTGAACCGGACCGTGGCGGGAGGGTACCGTTGTTGTTATCGTTGTCTTCGTTGTTATCCTCTTGTGGATGGAGTGGAAAGAGGAAGGAGGTTTGGCCGAGCGGGGCGTAGAAGGCTACTACAGTGGGGCCGATAATTTTTTTGGTCGTGCTGCTGGTGGTGGTGGTGCTGGGACCGGTGTTGGTGGGCTGGTCGAGGCTGGAGTAGGGGCTGGGGATGTAGTAATACGGGGGCGGGACGGCGCGGGTGTCGGTGCGGGCTATGAGACTGAGGGTGGTTTGGATTAAGAAGCCGAGGGGGTTGTCTGTTGAGGGGGTTAGTGAAGGGTGGATGGGGTATTGGGGTCGGGGGAATGGGGATAGGATAGATTAGGGGTTACGTACGTGGAAGGCCACCTGGGCCGATCTCGATGAAGGTACGGTAGGATCTGATTAAAGATGGGGTGTTGATGAGGATGACAAAGACAGGCGTGGCTACCAGGGCGACCTGGGTCCATGTATACTTGGAGAAGTCGAAAGGTAGGGTGAAATTTGGCAGGCGCTCTAGCCGAGCGGTGCTTAGAATTGAAGGCATTTTGGTCGCTTGTTTGCTTGGTCGGTTGGTTGTTTCTTGGTGTTGACCGAGAGTTGTGAAGTGGAAGTGTGTTTGTGGTGAGGTTGGATGTTAGAGGTTGTTTTGTTTCCGAGGCAAACCGGAGTTTAACACTGCCCGATTACCTGTGGAGAAGATTGGGCAGGCCACCGCGGCCAAATCGGAAGGTCCATTGATCGAAGATGTTTGCTGCGGAAGGAGCGATGGAGGATTCCATAGGTGAGGCCCGGTTGTTCCCGAGCCGCGTAAGTGGTACTTTACCCGGAGCATACATGTTACTAGTAGGTGCCAACCTAAAAGCAAGGGATAAGATTGACGACAAACTCTTCGCCAAGGTCAAGCATCAACTGTGTAGACATATATCGCACTACGTTCGCCACTCGATTCAATAGCTCCAGTCACGCCAGATGGCACATCACTGAGGATCCATGTCCGTCTATCATTCCTCGATCTCGCGTAACGTAGGCAGGTATGTACATACAGCCATCGCCGCGCCCGCGGGCCAGGAAGCCTCAATAAAAGAATTAAGCGGGAATGAATATACACCCTCCCAGAAGTAGAAAACCGTCTTCTCTCTCCATCCCTCCTTCTCTTCCTTCCTCTTTTGGACATCTCCTCCCATTCCTCCATGATTTCCCCTTACCAAATCCCCCCCTTTGTACCGTTTGACCAAGTTCGAAGCTAATGCCCTAACCTCAGGTCCCCAATAACCGAGTAAACTTTCCAGTTTACAACGGCTTCGGCGCAAACGCCAGCTTGCCATTCTCCACATCAAACACAGTAAACTGCGCCTTGAAGAAGACATCACCATAAATAGCAAACGGCATACCAGCCGAGCTCTGCATGCCACCAAAGCACGTCTTAGCCGTCTTAATATCATCTGTATCAATCGGCGCAAACAAGATCAGCTCGCCAGGGATCACAGCCTTGTAAGAACCGATATGCAGCGTCAGGTCAGGCAGGTCAGCCTTGCAGGGCACCGTCCAGCCGCCGGCCTGCGGGTCCTCCTTGGCGCCCTTGACTTGGCGGTAGTAGGCCTGGTTGATGCCGGCGGGGAGCAGGAGGAGAGTGGTGCCGGTGTCGGCGATGGCGTTGTGCGCGATGGGGACCACGGGGGAACCGGTGCCGTTGCCGGAGGCGCCCTCGACGGAGTAGCCGGTGGCTTGGAAGGCCCAGAAACCGTCGGAGGAGTCGACGTCCACGTAGTTGAGCGGGCCGGTGAACTCGGTTTCGTCGATGAAGCCGAAGTTGTAGTTGCCGGCTGATGAGATGTCAGTGGGTCGATTGGTTACGTAGAGAGGAAAATGCAAGAGGGAAACGTACGCTCAGACTTCTTCAGGTTGGCGGTGAACACGCCCAGCTCCAGCGACTCGAGAGCGTTGGTGATGAAAGTCTTCTGCTTGCTCGGCTTGACGGTGTTGAGCTTGTCAAAAGCCAGGCCCAGCAGGCCCGAGGACGCGGCATCGCTGATGAACGACGACGAGACCGAAGTGGCCGACTCCACGGCCTGGTTGAACACGTTGACGCCGCCCACGCTGACAACATCGAGGTAGACGTTGCCTGACGACCGGCTGCCGTCGCCGTAGCTGATGGCCCAGGTGTTATTGGCCAGGCGCTGCGCCGAGCTGCTCTTCTCGATCTCAAAGATCTTCTGGCCGCCGCGCGACTGCTGCGGAGTCTCCGAGCTGAACACCCACAGGTCGGACGAACCGGTGTCGAAGTTGAGGTTCAGCGTCTGCGGCGGGGTGCCGATCTGGACCGGCGCCAGGTACTCAACGTCGAACAGCTGAGGGGTGGCCGAGACCTCGCCTGTAGACATGTCTCAGTAAGTCATGTTTCACTTCTACCAAGCGTGTATATATCCCCTTCTCATGGACCAATATTTTCTAGAAACCTACCCTGATCGTCCGTCTCGTTGGTGTACGGCCCTGTCTTCCCAGCACCATGCGGCCTCTTGAAGGTAAAGTTGGGAACCGAAGCGTGCGGCTGACCGAGGCCGAGCTCGCCCAAGATCTTCTGCACCACATCCAGCAGCTCAGTCGGCACCTCCAGGCCATATTTTTGGTACACCCGGGCCAGCGCCCGCGGGCCCTTGCCGTGCTGGTGGAAGACCTCGTTGTGGACCTGCGGCAGCTTGAACCTGGTGCCACCGATGCGCCTCGGCTTGATATCGGACGGCTGGACCTGGACGACGCGGGGTGCGGCAGCGACCAGCGACGCCGCAAATGCGAGAGCGGTGAACTTCATGATGGCGGTTGAGTTTTGTGGTGTTTGTAGTGTTTGGTGTTGTTGTTTTTCTGGTTTGTTTATTCTTGCTCTTGCCCGTTTTGTTTCCCTTGGTGAACCTGACCGCACGCAGGACTCTAGTGACACTGAAAAAAAAAAAGAATGGACGCGGTCGATCAGTCAAAGTAGTGAATGAGTGACTGGTGTGTGTTTGTGTTATGAAGGGAGAGACTAGCTCCCTGGGGGTGGGCGGTGGGGGGTTGTGTGGTAAAAGAGAGTGTAGGAAACAAAAGAAGGAAGAGGATGGGATTTGGAGGTTCGAAAGGTAGTTAAAGGAAGCCCGCTTTAGAAGAAGGTAAAAACGGGGAATGGTCACCGAGAAAGGAGAAAAGAGCGGAAACCTGGCGGCCTCGCCTACACTGTTCATGCGGCCATATTTGCCCTTTCATGGAAGACCCCAACTCCATTCAGGGGATGGGATGAAAGCATTGGGGAGTTGGGCCTGTCGATCGACTGGACCACTCAAACGTCCTGCGCAACCTCGCCTCTTGGAAACACTGGGAACACCAGGAAACGCTGGGAACACCAACAAGGCAGCGTGCCGTTCGGGTCCCCACGTTTCCACAGACTGTGGGTTGAGTCGTTAACCCGAGAACGAGAGGTTCACCACAATCCACAACAAAGACCTCACACGGCCCTGGAATATCCGTTCCCTGAAGACCGACCGGGGGGGACAAGGGGTTCTCATTCGCCTCTGTCGTCCGAACCCTTCCCCCACAGGCGTTCCTCCTTCCATGATTCGGCGCTTGGCATTCAAACAACATCTTTAGCGACGGCGCCGGTTCGGGCGCCCAGCCGGCGAACGGCATGACGCCAGAGGCGCTCTCTGGAAACCTCGAAAGACGTTTGGCTGCTTGTCTCGGTCGCTTGAAACGCTGTGTCTTTTCCCAGTGCACGCTAGGCGATCGGCAATCGTCCGAAACGTGCCCTGTGGGGAATACCCCTGGTTGTTCCTGGCCCATCCCAATTTCGGACGACCAGTTGCTGCAGGCGTTTGCTTGCCAGTTCCTGACACTCCCGGCACCACCTGGCAGTCCCTGCATGAGGGGGTGCCAGCAGAAGTTCACTGTAACACACCAACACACCAACAACGAGAAAAAACACCGAGTTGGCCTGATCGAATGGCCAGCATTGGTTCGAGCATGAAATGATGAAAAAGGAGAAAAGGGGACGAGGTCAGACGGGAAGGCCAACATCATGCCGAATTACAGAGCTTGTTTGGACTGCTCATTGGAAGGCCAGGCGCATAAGGAGCGGTTAGGAGAGCTCGACAGCCAACCACAGAGCTGCATGGCTTTCAACTTGAAACCAGAAGCGAATTTCCCAGCTCTCCTTCCCCGGAAAGCAGAAACCAAGCAAACAACTCTCCCTCTTCACCAGTCACCACTCGCCTGCCTCGGCCGGGGCACGCATTGTCTTCGAAAACCGTCAGCCCGGTCCGTCTTTTGGAGATCTCATCCCGTTTCCCGTTTTCTTTGCATGTTCTTCGCAGAACCACAGTGCGCCGGGCTTGGCGAGATCAACTAGCTTCCCATCTTGGCATCTTGGGGCGACACAGCCACGCTTTCGCTCTGCAACTCTCCTTCTGCGGACTGAGATCGTCAGTGTCATGCGGGGGTTTTTTCGGTGCGAAGGCACGAAAAGAGTTTGCTCTCCTTTTTTTCTGTTCTGTTCTTGAGTCCGAGGAGTCCTGCAATTCCGTTTGAAGAGTAAACCCCCCGACAGGGCCGCCTCGGATTTTGCTGTGTCTGCCGTCCTGTGTGCATACAAGTGGAAGGTGATGGGCGGCATGACACTGTTTGGGTCGGCGTTGGATGGGCTGATATTTGACCCGTGGGACATCGTCATCTTTCGGTTCAATTCAACACCGAGAGAGTTTCTCTGATTTTCATTGTTAGGCGGGTCCCAGCCATCAATGTCCATTGTTCACGACTCAAGACAGCGGGGCACTCGGAGTTTCCGATGGGTTTGTCGTGCCAGCTGGATGGCAGGTGGCGATGGTCGCCAGCTGGCGAGCTAGTATTATGTCAGCAAACCTTGAACAATTGGCCGCCCGGCTGACTGAACAGCTTCCATTCAGTTCGTTCTTGCCTGGACGGGGCGCGGGTGACGCGTCGCCTTTGTCAGTGCCTGGTTCGGTTCAAACGCTTTAAACTGCATTTCCAGCGCATTGGGTCGGGATGGGACATCGCTGTTGTTTGTGGCCTTTCAAGCCTTTTAGCTAGCGCTTTCTTGTGTTTTCAGTGCTGCTTGGAGAAGACGCCGTTTGGCTGTGAAAGGATCCGGCGAACAGTGCGAGGCGTTGACTTTCCAAAGGCTTTTTTACATCAATAAGGAGTTTTTGAGTTCGGGTATCGCAGCCTGCGTCAGATATCAACTACTAAAAAACACCACGATGCAGCGAGAAATCGACCCTCTCATCGGCTACTACTCGCACTTCAAGACCGCCGAGTATCCCCGACAAGATGAGGCCCTCCACCTCCTCAAGCGGATCGCATCGATGGTGAAACCCATCATGCGCGCCCACGGCTGGCGAGTCGGGAAGCTCTCCGAGATGTATCCCTCCCAGGCCAACCTTCTCGGGTTGAACGTCAACCGCGGCGAGGAGATCCTGCTCCGCCTCCGCGAGCCCTATGATCGCAGCCAGTTCCTCCCCTTTGAGCGAGTCGTCGACACCATGCTGCACGAGCTCTGCCACAACGTCCATGGGCCGCACGACGACAAGTTCAACGCCCTGTGGAACGGCCTCCGCGAGGAGCTTGAGGGGTTGATGATGAAGGGGTTCACGGGGGATAACTTCCTCGGTTCTGGCCAACGACTGGGCGGCGGGTATCTTCCACCCCAGGAGGCGCGGCGTTTGGCCCGCGCCGAGGCCGAGCGGCGCCGTGCGGCGAATATGGCGTCCCGGGGTGGTGGTGGTATCCGGCTTGGCGGTGCTCCGGCGCCGGTACGCAGGGGAGACAAACGTGACGCCATTCTTGATTCGATCGCGCGGCGGAACAGAGTCAGTAATGCGGACTGTGCCAACAATAATCGGTCTGACGAGGAGATTCGCCAGGCGTCGCAGAGCTGGACCCGTAACGGGTTCCGCACGCGGGCGGAGGAGGATGCGGCTAATGAGGCGGCGATTGCGCAGGCGTTGTGGGAGTTGGTGCAGGAGGATAGGAAGAAGTATGATGAGTTGATCGGAGGGTGTCTCCGTTTCCCGGAAGACCTGCCTTGTGACGTTGATGGTGTGATACTGACTTTGATTTACCCTCCAGGGAAGCTAAAGAGCAAGCAGAGAGGCAGGCGGGCAGGCTACAGGACTGGGAAACACAGTCCTTCCATCCTCCCCCACCGATTCCCTTTAATACTCGACCACCCCCTGGGCCGCCTCGGCCGCGGTCTCCCGAGCTGAAGAGCTACTGGAGCTGCAATATCTGCACGCTGCGCAACCCGACGACCGTCAATGCTTGCAACGCGTGTGAAACCCCCCGCCCTCCACGGACCTTCCCCGGTCACAATAACAGGTAAGCTCGTCGCTACTAACCGTGACAGTAACGTTGTGACCTGTTGAATCTAACTTGAGTCTCATGGAAGCAGGGACATCGTAGATCTCACCGAAAGCCCCCCGAAGAAGAGGCCAAAACCTTCCAACTCCAACTCCTTGAATCGTCGCAGCACGGCACCAGTTTCTGTTGCCGCGGCTGTTGCAACGCCCCCAATTCCGCCCCGGCCGTCCACGTGGACGTGTTCGTTCTGTAGCAAGGAGATGGAGAGTCAGTGGTGGACTTGTTCACTCTGTGGCACGATGAAGAGCAGCTCATGATGTGATGAATGGAATGTGTCATGCATTGGGTAGCGTGGAGTTGGTAATACATATCTGGTGTTGTTTGATACTGAATTATAAATCGCTGGCATACTGAACGTCGTTGTGGTGTTGTTGACATTCAACCCTAACCCTGTACTCTAGAGCAACACTCCATACCCCTTTATAACCCCCCCTTTCGCCGCTCCTTCCAAGGGCGGTTAGACACACAGGCTGCACGCGACCTGGTTTTCTCTAACTTCATTCATATGAATCTTGTATTTTTAATTTACGTTGACAGAAAGGTGTGCAGATATTCGACGTCGCGAGTCTGCCGCTCAAGCCCTCAAGCCCTCTCATATAGGCTTCGTTCCACAAACGCGCGTGCCGAGTCGGGTTCCTTTTCCCACTTGAGCCAGTTGAAGGCGCTCGGGAGATTTTCGTACTCGTCAAAGTGCTCGGCGCAGAACGCGTCGAGGTCTTGAGGGACCTCGATCCTTTCTGACGCTAAACTGTTCTTCAGATCATAGTAGTTGTCCTGTAGCTTCTGCAGCTCTTCCAACATCAAACCCTGCAATTCACGGCTGCGGTTCTGTGTCGGGATCAAAGCCGGATGGTACATCGTCCACGCGCGGCTGAAGTCGACGAGCTTCCCGCCTAGGTAGTTACCACCATGTGTATCCCCTACGAAAATGCCCAGCGAGTGGATGGCTTGCAGGTCCGGCCACATACCCTGGACTTGGTTGGCAGTGGGCCATTCATCCGAGACGAGTTCCTTGACGATAGCGCGAACGGGCAAGTTGCGATGCTGCTCGTCCCGCCCCCAGAAATTGTTGCGATCCAACTCGTCGCCCGTCACCTTCAAGGCCACATAGGCCTCCTGCTGTGGCGTGAGAAGAAGATAGCCCAGGGCCTTGACGGCCAAGTCCTCGCGATTCGCCTCCTTGAGACGGCCGTATGCACGGCACTCGCAGTTGAACGAGTCAAAGTAGTCGACATAAAGCTGCGGGCTGGCCAGCGGCAGGGGAGTCTCCCCGGTATAATTCTCAATGAAGAAATCCGAGTGGCGGAAGTAAAACTGATTAGAGAGAGTGGACTTGGAGTCAGAATCCAATTTATCCAACAATTAAAGCAGGCAGAGGACCAAGCAGGCAGAGGACCAAGCAGGCAGAGGACCAAGCAGGCAGAGGACCAAGCGGGCAGAGGGCAAGCAGACACGGGCGCACTGCATCTGCATCGTCACGTACCATCTTAAGTGCAAAGAAGCCAGCTCCATTGCCATTGATCTTGACCTTCCACACTTGAGAGTCTACATCGTTCTCCCGGCCGAGGAAGTGGATAAATTCGATCTCGGCACGGGCAGTCGGGGTAAAAGGAGCGAGTTTGGGGCCGAAGACGCGGGGAAGCGGTAGCGGTGGATCGGGAAGGGGGCCGAGGTGGAAGCCCGATGAAGTCATCTTGGTGTTGTAGAACAAAAGTTGGAGGTATTACAATTTAGAAATCAGAGCTGAAGATGGTGAAATTATGTCACTGTGGACGTCGAGGGGATGAGGATTTGGAGACGGCCCTGTTGTATTGCAGATGATGGTAAATAAATGCACGTCTATGTTTGCCGGAGTGACTGTAACTCTAGGTGAGATAGGTTACAGGTAAACTGATAATTACATAGGTGATGCAGCTGTGACCGGTCGCGGATGCCACAGCGAGCGAAAAGAGGCCATGCGCATGCGTGCCCCACCTTGAATCTTTTGACCAACTCGGCCCCCAAACAGTGTTGGGCAGGAGCCGACCGACCGAGAAATATGAGACAAAGGCACAAGGCCACAAACTCGACAGGTGACTGACTACGGTTTCAATCTTCAAGCCGCAGTGCCCCGCCAACCAATACAACCTCATCTACGCGGTTCTTAACCCGTTGGTTCCAGATTTGTTCAACCGTTGAAACAGCACTTCCCGGTCGACGACTCGGCAGCCCGCGGTCTGGGTCTGGCGCAGCGACTACAATATGCAGCCCATTCACTCTGACACTCACAAGTCCGCCGCCAAGGGCTTTGTGATGTGCTATAAATGGGATATTGGGGGTTGCATCGGCATTCACCCCTTTCAGCGACGCGCCTGAGAAGCGAGACCAAATGTCTCGAAGCGTCCAGCTCAGAACCGAGCCTACCTTGGTTATAAGGCAACCGTTCAGCCAGCTCTTCTGATTCTCTCCAGCTACCAACCAGCAGAACCGAACTGAGCAGACTCACAAACTGTCCGGAACCCAGTTATTTCCTTAGCTGTCTTTTACTCGATATTCCCAAGTAATTCCACATCTCCAAGACTCGACGACCGTCGCCATGCCTACCCTCCTCGAGGTCCTGCAGCGCGAGAACCCAAACATCATCGACCATTGGGGCGGTGCTAGCTACAAAAACACCACCTCGACCCGCTTCGACAGCGTTACCCTTGACGATGGACGCAGAGCCCACGTCCAACAGTGGAAGGACTTCACCTTTGGTTCCATCTACGCAGCCTATGGCGATATCCTCGACCAAAAGCTGGGGGCTGCGTACAAAGCGGTCCAAACGCCCACTGTCACGCCAAGAGAGATCATTGACGAGAATAGCGTCGACACGCTGGGCGCTGTGTGGTCCTGCAACATCGTGAGGGAGCCCCTGAAAACGGCCGGTAACGTCCTCCGGAGCCGGGGGGGCATGGTCAGCACCGCCCTGGCCTGTCCGTCTGATCCTACGCTTGCACCCAAGAAGATCTCGTGGAAACATACAACCGAACCTAAGTCGAGTATGAAGCCCGACTGGGCCGTCGTAGAACGCTCCATACTGAAGAGGTACCGGTACGCGCACAAGGACGACACCGAAAAGTCCCTCGTCTACGCCGTAGGCGACAGCAAGCTCAAGCAGAAGTGGAAGTCGGCCTGGTTGAGCCTCAACGACGCTTCCTGCACCGTCAATACGGATCAGCCGTATCACGCGCCCGGCACGCCGGCCCCAGACGTCCAAAAGACATCGAAAATCCATGAGGAACGGATCAACCCCCTGAAACAGATGGCCACATACTGCCGCTATGCCGAGTCACGGTACGGCTACATTGTCACCCAGACCGAGCTTGTAGCGCTGCGCGTACGGCGGATTCCTGGCAGCAAGGCCCATAACGCCGCCATCGAGTACTGCGCCATCCCTTGGTCGGCCCACGGCAGCGGCAAGCTGACGGCCCACCTGGCCATCTGGGCCCTGGGCTGCATGGGCATGAACGACCACGAGCGCGCCTTGGAAGGTCCCAACAAAGCTGTGCTGCAGCACATGGCCAAGCTCACCTGGTGGACCGAGGACAAGGTCAAGAAGACCTACACCAACGTCATCTCCCGGCGCGTCGTCAACTCAGAGCAGTGGGCCAAGCTCAAGGGCAGTACTACTACCATTCTCCACACAGACGACGCCGGCGGCAGGAGTCTCACCAGCACCTTCATCCCCACGGGCCCGGCCATGCCCAACATAGCGGACCAGATGGCCAAGCTCAACCTTGGAACGGCCGACGCTCCGCCGGCGACGCCGCAGAAAGGGGCCCCCACATCCTCGTCGTCCAACAAGCCGAAGCCGAAGTCTTACACCAAGTGCACAATCGATGGCAAGACGTATGGCCTCACCCCTGATGCCGCGGGCAACTACGTTGTTCTGGATTCCAAGAAGACGGTCAAGTTCAAGCTCGTAAAGGATGCCAAGAAGAACTGGGTCGTCAGCGGCAAACCTAATGTGGTTGCCAAGATGGAGTATTAAACGGGTCTGCTAGGCACGAGTTGTGTGGGTGAGTATTGTATGGCTGGCTATATAAGGCGGCGTTTGTCGGGATTCACTGGGGTCGTGTCAGTTGCTTCCGCTGGTAGGAACTTGATGGAAGTAGTGGTCCTAAGCATGGAATGGTTCCTTATCCGTACTTAGTAGACATAGACTGTTCTGCGGGTCGGAGCAATACAATTTCAGCCCTGGTTCTGGTTTGTTAGCATGGTTTTGGCTGGGTCTGTCTTCCTTCTCATTACTCGCACCTTAACCAGCCTCTCGATGTCGGCTGTTGTAGCGTCTTGTTGAAGACAATATATGGTGCCGCAATCTCGCTCTTCATACGAAGGGGATGAGGGAGGGAGAAGGTTGAGAGTATAAGGGACGTTGGAGAGGAGGGGCTCTATTTATTAGACGACAGGCGCAGGAGCGCTATAATCACCCGATTGGGAGAGACGCTAAACCCGGCGGGTGCGACACTGAGTTCTGCCATCGTTACCTTAAATACAACCCATTACGTAGTAACAGGGTGATTAATAACTATACTGTTTTTCGTCTTTTTTCTCTTTTTTCTCTTTTGTAGAAAAGCACAAAAGTAAGTTACCTATCCAGGGTCTTGGTCCGCCGCTTCTTCTGACCACAGCCAGTTAGTGTACACGGCGAGTGGACAAGGAGGTGGTGTCGCACCTCGTGTAGACTTTCTAAACTTGGCTTTGCGTTTGGGACTTCTTAGGAAGAAAGATCGCCGGCAGCTTCCATCCAGAACTGGCAGGTTAATAGCTCAGCCACGCTTGTGCAACTGTTTGTTCGGCTGCAATGACGTCGATGCAGCAACGTTGAACTCCAGCCAGTTGTGGTCTTGTGTCTGCCTAACTCCATCATATGAATCCTGCGACTGGCGCTCGGCACGTGTGTGCCGATCCTGTGTTGCATTCAGGGCTATTTGGGGGCCATTTGAGAGAAGGATTTGGGAGAATGATTGGGGTTGTATAATTCGACAAAGCCCGAGGTTTTGATACTCCAGATCTTAAAAACAGCCCTGCGGCTGAATTTCTAAGTCGAAAGCCGTGTTTACCCTTACCTTCAACCACCACAAAAGTCATACTTACGCAGCACACAGCACACATCAGGGGACACAAACACAACAACACACCGCTTACAATACTCACAACCCCAATCCATCCAACATGTCTAGCGCGAGCCCAAACCGCTGCGCGACCACAAACCTGGGCGACCCCCAGTTCGACGGGGCCGACATCAACTGGGTCGCCGTGCCCGGCAACACGACGTCGGCGCCATGGATGACAACCTGCTGCGACCCCAAACCGGTGCACGCCTACGCCGACGGCTGCGGGCTCTGGTGCGAGATGGACCTGGCCAAGGAGCCTCACCACGACCCGGTCCGGCTCGGGGCCACGTATTTCCACTGTTTTAACGAGCACGGGCGGGAGAACCGGTCGGAGGGGGGGATGTGGCACTACATCCCGGTTAAAAAGGATGGGGATGGAAGTGCGGCGGCTGGGAGGGCGCCGTCGGTGATCGGGGCGGTGGTTATGTCGGTGTTGTTGATGGGTATGGTTTTGGTGGGATAGGTGTTGGATGTGTTGGCTCGTTGGGTAATGTGCTGGTGAAAGTCGGGAAAGAGAGGAAGGCGGCCTGCTTGCTGGGTTGTGGAGACCACAGTGGGAGTCACGTGATGTAGATACACTGGCGAATCAGATGAAGGTTCCACCATAACCCCTGTTCACCCCACATTCAACCACACTCGCTCGACAACTCACACTCACTCACCCGTCCTGGGCTCCTGGCATCGTTTGAACAGTCGAGAATAAGCTTATGACCATAAGATGGAAAAAGAGAAGGCCATCGCTCCTAGCTCCTATCGATCCGTGCAATGTGTTAATTTTTTGCTAGCTGTATGAATGATGTGCAGGCTTATTGCGAATAAGTTTACCTTCCCCTGAACTCTTCATCCCATCTCCTTTCCACAGTTTTTGCACGTAAATTGTTGCTCCTGCCAACAACCGGCTTCTCAAAACAAACACACAAAACTTCGGATCGTTCAAATTTTCGGCCAGAAAGAAAACTACACAAAGAAACCTCAAACAAATCAACCAATATCCACCGCCACCATGCTCCGCCGACCCGCCACCGTTCTCTCGCTCACGCCGGAGGACATCGCCGACTACGAGGATCGTGCAGCCGAGCGTGCGCGCGCCGCCGAGCTCGTGGCCCGCCAAAAAGCCGCCGAAGCCCACGCCCGTCTCCGCCAGGCCCAACCGCAAGCCACCTCTGCCGCTCTCCGGCGGGCCGCCTTCCCCACGGCCACGCCGACTGCGGGGTCGTCCACGGGCAGCAGCAGGTTCAACAATGGCGGCGGTATTGACTTTCACGCGTCCCGGGCCATGGCGAGCCCGGAAGAGCACCAGTTCAGCGATGACGGAGAAGGGGAGGAGGAGGAGGAGGATGTGGACGATGACTCAGAGATGGAGACGTCCTACTATGATAGGGCGCAGTCGCAGGCTGCGAGGGCGAATTTACTTCGCAACCGCGTCTTGCAATCGCATCACCATACCGAGCAAGACGAGGAGGAAGACGAGGAAGCAGGGCTAGATGAGGAGGACCCAGAGGCGCATTTCGACGATGAAGAAGAAGAAGAAGAAGCAGAAGAAATGGAAGACGACAACGACCTCCCAACCACCCAATACCACCACCACCAACACCGACGCCACCACTCAATCAACCTCCCCAGCTCCCCTCCCGTCGGCCTCGCAACAGAAACACCCACCAACCCCCAAGCCGCCCGCCACCGCCGAAACAACAGCACCGTAACCACCGCCACCACAGCAACCACCACAACCAACCCCCCACCGCTTCACCAACCCCGCCGTACCCGCGAACGCACCGCCGACCGCAGCACCGCGACCCCCCCGACCCGCGAAACCCGCCGCGGCAGCCACGTCACCGCACCCCCGCCTGCCCCTCAACGCGCCACCCGCGGCCGTGGACGTGCCGGTGCTGGTACTGGTGCCGGTACAGGTACCGGAGGAGGAGGTGGAAGCACAGCAGCTAGCAGCCTACGCGGGATGTCGTCTTCTCTCTCCCCGCCTCCTGTACGCACTGCCGGTGGTGGTGGTACGCGCCAGCAACCAGTAACAGGGACATCATCACGAGTAACACAAGTCCAACAACCCCAACCATCTTCTACCGCCAACTCGGGCGGGTCCTCACGCGTGGTATCAGGGTCCGGGTCGGGTTTAGGCGCAGCCATGACGGCTGCCGGGGTGGCGGCCGTGACGCCTGAGGCCCGGACGCAGAGAGCTGCGGGTGCTGGAGCTGGAGTGGGAGTGGGAGCGCCGACGAGGGAGGAGAGGATTGGGGTTATGAATGCGCCAAGGAGGGGGAGATCGGATCGGCTTTATCATCAGCAGCAGTAGGTAGGCGGTAGCAGCGGGCATTGGGGGGGTTTTGGAGTGAAAGGGGCGGTTTTGGAGTGGAAGAGTACAGCCGCCCGGGGTTGGGTATAACACTGGGATCTAGCATTGGAGGGGGTGTGATGCGAGGTTGAATGCTTGGACATCGCTTTGGCTCTGGGTATGGGGTGCTGAATTCCAAGACTTTGCCTGCCAGCTTTCCCCACGGGCTGAGATCGGGGCTTGCATGGCTTGGGCCAAATGCTCGGGCAAACGATGCCAAAACGGAGAGGAAGACGGCAGGACTAGATGTAAAATTGACTGGATAAGAGGACGGGCTGAAAAGATGAAGACAGAAGAATAAGAGAACAGCGGGACGAAACTACTGGAGGGCGGAATAAGAGCCAAGCGGCCGGTTTGGTGTACCTATGTTGAAGTCATGTTGGCCATTTCGGACTTATTCCAGATACAGATCAGCCAATTTCCTGTCAAGACTTTGTACTAAACAAGAATCAAGCACTATTTTTCTGTTGTACATACCTCCTTGGAGTCCGGTCTACTCTGCTGATATGGAGTGTTTTACTCTGTGGATCCGGTACATTTACCACATCCGCCGATGGACTCCCGCATGATGGGTGTAGAAAATGGGTGTGGAAAAAGTAACTGGAGGTAGGTGGTGGCTTCCTATTGATGTGGACTGGGAATGGGAGCGGGTTTGTATCAATCTATCATTTCCATCTAAATAAGGTAGGTACTCTTTCCCTATAAATTATACCCGATAAGCCTCTAAACGGCAGATCTCCCGGCCGAGGCGGCAATCATCTTGCATGAACTTTTCACCGAGCGCGAACAATTCCTTGCTCGCAATCCTATCCTCTTTCCTAATTTCTTGAAACCCACGATGCGCTATCCTTTCTACCTCCTCATGGCTCGCCCCATCTCTACGAGCCCGACGCCAGATATCGCGCTCCAGATCAAATATTCTCTGTTGCGCTCGAGCTTGCGCTTGGACATACTCCTTTTGTAATTTCCATCGCCGAGCCTTTAACTGCGCTATCCTTTTCGCTTCCGGATCTTCCGCCTTCCGAGGCCAGCATCCACAAGCGTAGTTTGCCACTGTATGAGACCAACGGCATGCGCTATCGACAGTGGCGGCAAACGCTTTGGTGGTAACAGTTCGTGCATTGGACAAAACGCCCTGTCCACGACGGAAGGTGGAAGGCATCCATTTTTTTGGGCCTCTAGGGCTGGGCTTGCCATGCGTTCTCGTCTTGCCTTTCGCCATAGAATCGATCGTTGCCCCGACCGGAAGGGATTCTGAACGAGCATGGCCCATTTCCAGCAATGCGTATCCATCCTTTGCCTTATGTCGGGAAAGAAGGTTGTTAAGAGAGCGTGAAATGCGGCTGCACCTTACAGCAATGGCACGGGTCCACGATGTCGAAAGCCGCTGATGATCGCAAGTTTCGCTAAAGAGAGTGTCGTAACTCGGCGGCGTTGTCTTGGAACACAGAGGAAGGGTATCTTGCCCGTGCCGAACTGGTCTATCCACGCGATTTGTGTCCAAGGCACATCGACATGGACAGCAATTCTGATCTATGCCACCGGTAATAGAGTATGGGGGGGACGGTGTTGACTCCAATGATGTTGACTCCAAGGAGTGTGCTTGACTCGCATCACAGGCAACGTGGGAATGGACAACGTTCCCCCGATTTTCTTCTGCATCAGTTGGCGAGGCCATGGCGTTCGTTCCAGGTTGCTTCTATTGAAAGCGGAGAAACAAGGATAAGTAAGAAAGAGCGAGGTGGTGATGAAGCTTAGTCGCAATCGGGAAAAAATAGATTGGGGAAGGAGAAAGGTTCGAGGTAGAAACTACGCTCTGTATGTACCTGCTTTAAATAGAGAAGGCTTCAGTTGTTGATGCAAGTGTGACGTTCAAGAATGAGGTTATGGGGTCCACTTGTTAATCTATATAAAGCTCGCGATGAGAACGACAAATGTCACAAATGAGTCTTCTGGAGTACGTCAACATTCACATTCGTTCGTTACGGCACCTTACGCGCTCAATACGTTTCAAGTCATTTCCGCATCATGACGAACTCAATGTAAGTAAATTGCTCTTGATATTTGTAGTGTATCGTTAGTAAACAATGAAACAGCGAGCTGCAAACTCTATCGGAGCCGCACGAGCCCCAAACGCACAGTGCACACAAGCCCCCCGGCGACGGCACACAAGCGTCGACAGCCAACGATGATGCACTGCCTCCGCGATCGGTATCACCTTGTCATCGAAACGAATTAGCGTATGTAGTATTTATCGTAGAGAGATTCTATCAAGTTGTGGAGTGAAGGCTAATGTTGGGTATCATGAAATTAGTGGGGATTCACAATTTACGATACATGGTATACCAGGGAACGCAATCGGGAAATGGTTACCGTCAATACCTGTCAGAGACTGCTCGATTTGATGGTTTAGACGACCATGATCTTGGTGATAGGGGGTGTCCTGGTCATTGGGTGGTCGGGAGGTCGTTGTCGTCTTCCATTCATTTCTTCTTCTTCGTCGAAATGCTCCTCTGGGTCCTCCTCTAGCCCCGCTTCCTCGTCGTCTTCCTCGTCGTCTTCCTCGTCTTGCTCGGTTTTATGTATATTATGTATTATCGTTGAGTGACGGCGGCTTTGTTTTTCAGCGGAGGTAATGGAATAATAAGCGATAATGAATCTCTCGCCTTTTTAGCCTCACATCTGCAATGAGCCTCACACCTGTTGGTCCAACACACAAAACATCAAAAAATAGAACTAAAAATTGCGTTTCGCTGGTATCTAGATGGCCACCCCCCTTGTTCCATGTCCATGTCCCTTTCTTTCCCTCCCGTCTCCCTTTCCATTCTATACCGAAGAAGAAGAAAGAAGAAGACGAAAAGAAATCGTACGCAAGGAATACATCACCAACCCCCCTGAGCCCCCGGGCCTCGAAGTATTCCCTCCCACCTTCTTGCTTGCTTGCTTGCTTGCTTGTTTGTCTGGTTGTCTGTCTGCCTCTGCCTACTGTCACAGCACACGGCACACAATATCCGTTCCGCCCCCTTCCATCGACACCATCAGAATCCATCGTCATGCACCATCATGAATAGAATAGAATAGCAGCGCCACCATCCATCCATCTATCTATCCAGTTCCCAGCTCCAACCCTAACCCACCCGGCCGGCCCAGCTCAATTTAACCTCACCCGCCCATGATGGAACCGCCCAAACCTAACACTCCAGCAGCTTTAACGCCCTCTCAAACCACCCCTCAGTACGCTCACCTCGGAGTCTGCGGAGGCGACGGCCGCGCCAAACTCTTCAACTTCACTTTGATCAACTTTTTCTTCTGCGGCTCAGCTGGTGTCCCTGTCCCATTCCCACCACCACTAGACCTATCCCCTCCACTAGGCACCGAAACCGACGCCGTCGAAACAGACACAGGTGTATTCAACACCGGCGGTGGCGGCGGGGACTGATGCTGCTGCTGCTGCAAAGGTGGTGCTCCCGACGGCAGCGGTTTCCGCTTCTTGATCGAGATCTGTCCACCACTGTGACCACTGCCATTCCCATTAACACCCGGCGAAGCCCGCGCGTTACTATTATGAAGAACAGCCGGTGATCCCGACCGTGCTGCAGAACGCGCCGCTGATGCCGAACCTGAATTTGCATGACCATGACCAGGAAGAGCAGACCGTTTCGGCTGCGCGGGCGTCGCAACAATCGTCGATGAGCTAGCAGTCGCCCTATCAGCGGCGCGGATCTTATCCATCGTCCGTGGTGGAAGCCTATCCCAGGCGGTAAACGGGATTCTAACCAGCTTCCTTCGCTGCCCATTCCCATTTGCACCGCTCTCGACGCGCGCGACCTTCTTGGGGCGGTCTGGACCGTCGCCCTCTTCGCTCTTCCGTTTCTTCGGCAGCTTAGGCCGTTTGTCGGTTGGTTTGGCTGAGCCGTTGGTGTGTTGCTGGCCAAACCCGGCAGTCGTCGGCGAGGGCGTTGCGGCTAATGGCGTGGACAGCCGTGCGCGGGGCTGGACGGAAATCGAGTCTGACCTGGCGGGTGTTCCTGCTTTTGATGCGGGTTTTGTTGCTGGTTTCGATGCAGTTATCACTGAGGTTGCTGCTGCTCCTACCGACGCAGGACTTGCCGTGAGAGCAGGCGGCCGCGACACAGTAACAGAAATCGAGTCTTTCCGTCCGTGAGGCCCCGGCGTCGAAGGACCACCGGTGGAAGACCCGGCCTGGGCGCCGCTAAAGGACCGGTTAGTGTGGAGCTTAATCATCTTAACCTCGGGCACTTTAGCAGCGTCGGCGGCCGGCGGTGCTGGAAGCGGTGGTGGCACCATGTTCATGAGGTTCCTGTGGCGCGGGTGGGTGCGGTAGTACGTCGAGAACTTGATGACGCACTGCTTCTTGGCCCCGTTGCCGTTGCCGTTGCCGTTGAGCCGCAGCGGGTTGAACGGCCCGTCCACTATCGGCTCGCGCGTGCATCGCCAGACCCTGGGGTAGTTGAAGGTGTACAGCAGCGAGTCGTCCGCGGCGAACATGGCCGAGCACACGGCCAGCAACTGGAATTTCTCCTTGGCACTGATCGACGACGACTCGACAGCCGTCCACGTAGCCGCCTGTAGTTCCGTGTTGCCCTTGAGCTCATCGCGCAGGGCCTCGACGGCCGACTGGATGCTCTGGTTGCGCGTCGCTGCGAGCTGTCTCCGCTGGATCTCAGCCTCACCCTGCTCGACCACCAGCCCCGTGTCGTCGACCTCCATCTCGGGCGTCGCTGCCTGCGCGGCCTTGCTCTCGCCCAGGGCCACGGCGGCCATGCCTTGACAGAAGATCTTGAACAGCCGGTCGCGCACAAACGGCGACGGGTCGGTGCCCACGCTCGCGAGCAGCAGCTTCATAATCGGCACCTTCGCGAGCAGGCCGAGCTCGACTAGACACTCAAATGCCGTGATCCGGATGAGGTCGTAGTTGCCGTCCTGCAGGTACCGCACAAACTCCAACGGCTCCGTGCGCACCACGTTGGCCTTCATCAGGCGCATCTTGCACTGCAGCGCCGTCGTCGTCCAGATGTTCTGGTATGTCGACGTCCACTCGTCCATGCGCCGGTACTTGTCGATCTCCTCAATAGTCTTAGTAATGAACCGCCGCAGCTCCGCCTCTTCGTCATCGTCCGTCCTCAGACTCGAGAACAAATCCCGCTCGTTGTCCCACCGGTCTGGGATGATCGACGTCGTTAGCGCCTCCAGGAGCTTCGCGATGTAGAACTGGTCAGAGTAGTCGTTCTCCGAGTTGTCGTTGAACAGCACCAGGTCCAGCAGGAAATTCCGCGCTTGCCGCGAGCACCGCCCATTCTCCCGCGTGCGCGCGATCGCCCCCGGGAGCGCGCACTGCACCGTGTACTGTGCCTTGTCATAAAAATCGTTGGGCCCCGGCGGGAACGTGACGCTGCCGTCTTTGCCCACCACCCGGTCGCAAAAGTAGTGCCGGAACATCAGGATCAGCTGCGCCGTGCCGATGTAGTTGATCTCCGCCCCGGCCTGCTTCGGCAGGTCCTCGATCGCCAGCGTGCGAATCCCGTGGAAGTACCGTCGGTCGAGCCCCGTCCGCGTCTCGATGCTCGAGGCCACCCCGTGCCGCTTCCCGCGCCGGAAGAACAGCATCGCGTCCTGGTGCGCGACCACGTCTCGGTCTTGCTGCAGCTGTGCCAGATACATGTACCCCGGCATATCCGTGCCCATCTCGCACAGCCACTCAAAGTTGCAGTCTAGCCGGATCCACTCATAGGACTCCTGGTCCATTGCCACCTGCACACTGTCCGCCCAGTCCTGGAGCCCCCAGTTCTCGATATCCCGCTGCGACATCAGCACGTCGCCCAGCATGTTGAAGTAGACCACATCGTCCTCCTGGATGTCGTGCTTGTCCGCGGCCCCCGTGCCGGCCACCGCCGCGGTCGCCTTCTTCGTACGCTTCATGCGCTTGTACTTGGTGTTGTACGCGATCTGGAGCGTTGTCGCCATCTTGTCCTTATCCGTGATGGTGAGATAGTGCTCGTATGGCGTGCCGTCCGCCTCGTGGATGCGCACCGTAAATGGGCCCGTGAAATGCTTCGGCACCGTCCCCGCGTACACCTCGTGCACCTCCTCCAGCAACTCCTTCAGGAACTCGCTCTTGGTGATAGCCTTCGGCGCGTTGTCTTTCCCTTGAGTCTGTGCGACCGAGATATCCACATTCAAGTTCTTCTTGTTGAACCTCTGCTTGATCTGCAGCCTCGGGCACCCCGCCGACTGAACATACTGCTGCCACAGCTCGTCCGGCGGGTATTGGCTCTTCTTCTCGCACGCTCGCCGGAAATCCCCGTCCGCGAGCGAAGTACTAGTGATGGTCGCGTTGATGTTCGCGTTGGAGACGATCTGCGAGATGACGCGTACTATCCCCATCGAACCGGGGATCTTGGACATGCGCTGGTCCAGAATGAAGAGCACCAGCGGCGCCTTGAGAGACATGAACTCGAGCTCGAAGTCGCCAATATGCAGGTGCTCCCCGAGGTCGTGCAAAGACGGCCGATGTTCGTCCGTTTCCACCAGCTTGTCTGATAACGTCTTGATGTGGAACCGGTACCAGTTGTTGCCGCATATGCTCCTCATGAACAAGTCCGTCATGAACCACTGGATGCCCACAATGAGCCAGCTGTCGGACCGCTGGTTGGGCACAATGTGAACACCAAAGTACTGGCTGGCTAGCGCGTGGACCAGCTTTCTCGTGACTTCCACTTCCGGGTCGATCATGTCGTCTGGGTAGAGCAGCCTGTTGCTGCACAATGACATTGATGTGGCCGCCACCGTGTCCGAAACCATGTCGTCGACAAAGCAGACCTTGTAGCTCTCGAAGGGGTACCGCCCGAACTCGGGGGCAAAGAAATCCGCCGCGGCTACAATCGGAGCGCATGTGTGACGTACGTCGTGCGCCCGCGTCGGGAGGCAGTAGGCGTGGATCTTAGCCGCATTAGCGCCGAGCTTCTCATCCGCTTCCTCCGTACGGAACTCGGACCACAACTGGACGTGCTCAAAGGGCCCGATGGCAAACGCTACGTGCTGAGCGGCCGAAAGTTGCGACTCAAAGGTCATAATCTTCTTCGTGTTGTCCTCCGGATCGATCTGCTCCCCCGCAAGGTTGCCGGAGCAGACAACTGTCATCTCCATCAGCTTGTCCTCCTCCGACAATAGCGGCCCTTCCGGAGATGCGGGTTGGGCTTCCCCGCGTTTCCTCTTGCGGCTCTCGTCTAGGCTCTGAGCAGCAGGAACCCCTTGTGTCGCCAGCGGTTGCTCAAACACATCGGCCAGTGTCCTGGGGCACTTGATCGAGATCTTCCATGGATGCCTCGACCCGGGGTCGTCGACGCAGGGGAAAATGCAAGAAGCCGTCCCCGGCTCGAGGGAATGGCGCGTGTAGACGTGCGGGTATCTCAGGTCACCCTCCTCAACGCCGACAAAGTGCAGGCCGTCGCGGATGTTCTTGGAGCGGAAAGGAATGGAGACCTTAATCCCATTCTTCTCGTCGTTCGGGTCCGGCCGGTCGAGCGGGGCATCCTTGTCGGCTTTTGACGTCTTGATCTTGAGGGCTCGTCTGGGCTCGTCCTTGAACATGCCATCGGGGCGCAACGACACCTTGACCGAGCGGTCTGCCGGGACACAACATGGCAGCATTTCTCGGTCCTTGTTAGGGACCTCGGGCCGTCGAGCGGGCCGAAGTGGCGCCATCCGTCGTTTAACCAGATGATGTTGACCCGCGCCGACCTGCCATGTGTCCGGCGTTCGCGCCAGGTCGTATGGGTCGGAGAAAGATGCGGTTGTCTTGAATCCATCCACTGTAACATTCTTAACGTCGATTTCGCATTGCCGCGCGTCCAAGAAAATCTCGTCGAGGTCCGGATTTATCGTGAAGAGATGGATCGTCGACACGCCGCTAATGCTCTTTTCGCGAAAGTTGAGTTCCAGCTCGACATCCTGCTTGATGATCACAAACGGCTCGGCGCCTGCGGGGAGCTCTGACGCTACGCCAGACTCGCCGCCCGTCTCGGTTTCTATAGCGCCCGGCATTGTCGCAGGTGTAAAAGACCGCGTCGGATACTGTGAGGAAGAGATGGGTGTGTTGCGAAAACACGGATATGGGGGGAGAAGTCGATTAATCGGTCAGCCGTTCGCGGCTCGAGAAATCGGGCGGGGTTACTTGGTCATTGCAACACGGTCGTCACTAGCGTGAAGTAGAGGTCAAATCCGGAGGTCGGCCTGATGGAGAATCGATTTCGCAGGTTGGAGAGGGGATTCGCGAATCGTTCTTTCGTGGCCGCCTGGCTGGATGGAACTCGAGGCCTCCAGGCGATGCGATGCGATCGGTCGGGGGGAGGAGCGGGGTGTTCCAGCGAGGGAGGAAGCTCCGCAACTCGAACAATACAGATGGGGGAAGAATCGGGTTTGTGCACAGGCGCGGTAGATGAAACAATGCAGCACAGCACAATCGCGCAAAGTTGTCGTCACTCGGAAATTCGGGCTAGACCTGATGCCAACACCCTGAGTGCAAGGGGGGAAACAGGGGCGTGGCGGGTAGGCGGGAAAAAAAAACTAGAAGGGGAAAAAAGAACAATGGTGTAGCCTTGAACAATAGGCAATTAAAAAGATCAATAAACTGGAAGATGGAAAAGCTCCGGGGGGAGAGAGGTGCAACGCCCGGCAGACAATAACCCCAACCTGCACTGCAAAGACGCGGTTGGAAGTCGTGGAAGGTGCAGGTGACGATTGGGAAAGACCGTGCCCGAGATCGCGGCCGAAGTTTTGCCGGCGCGCCGGCAAGGGAGCGTGTCTGCAAGGCAGCTGCAGGAGCAGGGGAGCTCAAGGGTCCGAGCTCTTTAGATAAGTGGGGCGTTTTTGGTACAATCCATCAACATTCGATCAAATCTTGACAGATTTTGATTGATTTACTCTTCTTTGTCTTTTTTCACTTTTTTCAATTATTCTTTTTTGTCTTTCTTTCACTTTTTTGATTTATTCTTTTTGGTCTTTTTTCAGTTTTGTAGAAAAGTAAGACTTGGTCTGCCGCTTTTTCTGACTCCAGCGAGGTTGGATCTCCAAAGTCTTCCCATCCACGAGTAGCGTATGTATGACTGTCTCAACCCTACCATTAACGACACGAAGGGTAAATAAACCCCAACGTAAGAGTCCCGTCACAAGAATCTTACGTAACAAGCCATGTATCACACAACCTATGGCAGCAACAGCTTCATATTTACTTGACTTATCCCTTTCTCCCCTATGATCAACAACCTGCCTCAACCAGACGAGGAAGAAGAAGAAAAACAGCAATGCAAGGTATCTCTCTATCTGCAAACCCTGATGAGAAAAAGGTCCCCGTCCCAGACCCAGGAACAGCAATATCCGCGAATACCTAGGCTTAGCCCGCTGACAGGCTGTGCTGAATCCATGATGCATGCAACTAAACAAACAATGTACAATGTAATATAGAGTAGTAACAACAACAGGGGACGAGAAAAAAAGACACCGAATACCATCATGCATCCATCCATCCTCGCCTATCCGCTCGTCGGTGGCTGGATGGTGGTTGTGACTGTCCCTACCCATATAAAACAAAGCTGCCGGGTATGAATTGATACCTCCGTCGCCAATGTAAACCCGTAACGATACCTTCAAGCCCGGTCCCAATCCCAGACACCAACCCAAGAAACAGGAGGAGAGAACCCGCAATCCCAATGCGAAACACACAGAATTCAACCCAGATTACCACCAACCCAAATTCCAGCATGCATCCAGAACGAGCCTGCTAAACTTACGTCTTCCTCCTCTTATCCCGCCTCCTCCGCCTCGCATGCATACTCAACGTTTCCTGGTCCAGCAACTCACTGGGTAACTGGAACTCTGCCTCTTCCATGTCCGGCACCGGGTGGCCCCACGCCAGCACGTTGCGCCCGCCGCGCCGGCGCCCCTTGTTGAGCGCGGCGTCGCGCTGGTACTTCTTGGCGAAAAATGAGGTGAACTCTTTCGCGGGAAGCTCGGGCAGGGGTTCGTGATCGTGTGGGTCGGTGTCAGGGGCATCGTGTACTGCGGATGAGGTTGATTTTGATGTTTTCTTGTTGGCGGTGGCGGTGGGTTTTCTGCGTGTTGGAGCGCGTTTTTTGGTTGCGCCCGCGGGTTTGCTGCTGGAGGCGGTTGTCTTCGTCCCTCTGCCTCCTCGTTTCTTCGCCACGGCAGCCAGCGCCTCCTCCCTAAGTTGTTTGGCGGCTGATGCTTCCACGTCGTTTTCATCGTGCGGCTCGTCTTCATCCTCATCGTAGCGGCCCTCGTCATAGCTATCGGCCGTCTGACTACGGACACTCCGACTCCGGGCGCTTCGGCTCCTAGAACTCTGACTCCTGTGCCTCGAAGTGGCCTCACTAACTTCACTTCCTTCCCGGCCTCTGGTCTCCTCTTCATCCCCACCGCCACTACTCCTGTCGCGTCTTCGGCGCTTAAGCGTCTCGGCCTTCCTCCTCTTCTCCTCCTTGGCCCATCGGCGGAACTTGTCGAGGATACTCTCGCACCCGCGGATAAAGTAATCCCGTGCCGGCTCAAATGACCGTTTCTTGGTCTCGGTCACGCCGCTGACGCCCATCACACGTAGCCAGTCGTGTCCCTGCAGTCCGTCTAGCAGACGTATGATTTGGTCTTTCTCGTGCTGTGCCCGGCCTTTCTCCGTGTTCCGGATCGATCGCTCCATGCGCTCGGCCTTTTTGTGGGCTGGCGCGAAGAGGCTGTCGGGAAGCGGGTCGGCCTCTTCCGCCTCGGCTGCGGCGTTGGCGTTGGCACCCGTGCTCGATGCATTGTTATGGCTCGTCCAGTCGTTGGTTCCTGTTCCTCCCGGAGATTTAGTCAGGAAGGAAAAGTCGATGCGTTGTGCATCATGTAGGTTCGTGTAGAGCTCATCCCCATAGCTGTGAATGGGGTATTCGGTGGGCTGTGGAGGATCTTGGTGGGGTTGTGTTGATGTTTGTTGTGGTTGTGTTTCGGGAATGATCACGATGGGTGTGTCGACATCGAGGAGATCTATAAACAGAGGCGATTAGCAATTGGCAATTGACTACCATGCGACAACAACATCAATTGGATGTGATGACACGGAAAGGGGAGCACCTACGCGTTTGCATTGGGTCATTGCCAATGACCTCATCGTACTCGGGGAAATACGCCGACAGCTCGCTCTTGAAGCGAGTCGCCTCCTGTGATCTGAGCTTGCGGCCTTGGTCTTGAGTGCTGGAACTAGCGACAGTTGCGTCGCTCGTGCTGGGCTGCAGTCTGTCTAGCTCGTGCTTCAACCCATTGACCACCTTCGTCTTGTATTTTGGAACCTTTTCTTGCTGTGGTTGTTGTTGTTGTGTGCTCGCGTGGGCAGCTTTGGGGGCGTTGGCAGCGCTGGTGGATGGAGGGGCGCGGGCATTTTTAGGAGCTGCTCCAGCGGGTTTCGGGGGCTCAACGGCAGTGGTTGTAGTGGGCCTATACTTCGACGTCGCGTCGGTCGCAGCGGCATTGTTGTTGACGACGTGGTCTCGGAGCGAACGGCCGTGGGCGGACGACAACTTGGCCGGAATCTCGACGGAAATTTCGCTAGTCAATCGCGAGGTGCGGGCCTTTTTGGCCGGGGCCGAGCGATTGCCGGTGTCGTCGTGGGTGTCGCGTTGGTCGCGTTCGGCCGACGACGGGTCGAGCTGGCGCTTCCTCGGGTTGCTCGGGCGGGGTGGCGGCGGTGCGATATAGGGGGTTTTCGCGCTGCCCAACGCGCCGGTGCCGTTTGCGACCTTGGGCGTTGGCAGTGCGAGACCTTCCGACCGACGCGAGCGGGTCATGGATGCGGTTAATGCCATACCGAGGCCGCGATCATGCCGCCCGCAAGCGATGGCGAGGGAATTGGAAATTGGATTGCCAATTGAAGGGTATCCAGGGCGCGCTAGGTAGTGTGAGCGGTAGGGCCTTCCTGGTTTTGCTTGGCGGTTTTTTGACAAGCGGAGGAGCGAGTGCAAGTGCTGTTGCCGCTTTGAAGAGATGGAATTGAATGATCTTCTACAACTGCACCAAAAATTCGAACATGACAACCGCATCAGTGCACTTCCATTGTCAATCGGGTCTTTCAATCTATTGTTCGCCGCCACCTCTCCATTGTTAACTGACACAATAGCTCGCTGTGCTTTAAACGCGCTTCTGCTGTCACATGATATCCAACCCTAACCCTTACCCAAATAGCTCAGCACCTCAGCTCAGCTCAAGTCATCAGCAGCAATTCAACAGCGGAGCTGAAAGCTGATGATTATCAATTTCTGAACGATCGAAGTCAATTGCTCAGGAGCTTAGCCACAACAACTACCGAACATGTAAACCAAATTCATGACGTGTTTAGCCACGCATCTGCAACAGTTTCTTGCTCTTCCATTCCCTTCAACTTCGCAACGCCCGTATTCAATCATTAAACGACTCCCTCACTCTTCCCCAGCCTCCGAAAGTCCGAAGTCACTCTAGCCTCGTCCTCCCTACCGGAATCATAAACTCAACATATCACACACTGACAAAGTCCGCAAACATGTATTCTCAAATCACGGTAAACTTCAAAAACTGTATTCCAAATATACAATAACTCAGTGCATCAACACCCTACTTTTCCAACTCAGTCTCATACAAGACATTCAGCGCATACCATCCCATTCCAACCTCCCAAACCCATCCCAAAATACCAAGTCGAGCAAGCTCATCAAACAATAAATACTAAAGTCCACCCCAAATATAAACCAACAATCCACCTTCCACTCCTCTCCCCCTTTTATACATGTATAATATAAATGCCATGCCCGTGTCTAGTCCCAGACGAAACGAACAGCAGATGATACTTAGCCACCAAACGGGCCAAGGTTTAGAAGTGAAAACCAATGCGCAGTTAGGCAGCAAGCCAGCCAGCCGTGTATGAGAATTAGATGAAGAAGATGAAGAAGAAAGGGGCTTTGACCCCGAGAAGTGAGGCCGCCAAAATAGGGTAGGTAGTAGGGGTATTCCAGATTCCAACAGTCGATCGATACTCCGGGGAAAGAAAAAAAGAGAGAAGAAAATGGACCGGAACCTGGGGAATTCATCCCATCCCATATCCAAAAAAAGAGCCAGAGCCAGATCCAGACACCCCCTAAATACCCCAACGCCAACCCCCATATCCAATCATATCACCCCAGATTACACCTACGCCCCCGTAACAGCCCTCCACCGTCCCTCAAACCCCCTAACTGCCATCCTCTCCTCCTCTAACACCCTCTGCAGCCGCCTCGTCTCCCGCACCGCCTCCTCCCTTGCCTCCTGCAACCTCAACACCTCAATTTGCGCCGTATTCATCCGCCCCACAACCTCCTGCATCTCCGCATCCGCCGACGCCAGCGCGCCCTCCAGCTCCGACACGCGGGACTGCAGCGTCGACACCTGCGAGATCATATCGACGGGGGCGGTGGCCGCGCGACGGATGGTGGGGCGCGGGCTCGTGGGGTCGTCGTCCTCGTTTTCGTGGGAGGATGGGGATAGGGATGATTTGCGTGGGGGAAGGGTGGTCTGCGGCTTGAGGTTGATGAACATCGGGGAAAGCGGCGACTTGCCTGGGAACACGCGCGGCTGGCCGGAGCCGCGCCGGGGGCCGCGGCCGCCCATGGCATCGCGCAGACGTTGTAGTTGGTCAGAGTGGGCGTCCTTGAGCTCGCTGACCTCGTCCTCGTGGCGGGCGATGCGCTCTTCGGCCGCGCTCTGGGCCGCCTCGACCTGTTCCTCGAGGGTGCGCAGGCGGGATTGCATGCCCGCGATGCGCTCGGTGCTGACGCGCTGCTCGGCGTCGCCGCGGGCGATGGTGTCGGCTAGGCGCGTGCGGAGGGTGGCGTTGGCGTCGAGCTGGGCGCGGACTTGTTGGGCGAGCTCTTCCACGCGGCGGGCGGACTCGTGTAGTTGGCTGGCGAGGTCGTTTTCGGTGTCGAGGTGCTGCTTTTCGAGGGCTTGGAGGTTGTCGATTTGGTCGAGGTAGGCGCTGGCGTCGGCACGGGCGCTGTCGCGGTCTGAGACGGTGGCCGCGAGGGATTGTTCGAGGCGTTCGATGGCGAGTTGGGTTTTCTCGTCGGGGCGGGTATTTTCCTCGAGGGCCTTGATGCGATCGATGGCGTCCATGTAGGCGCGTTGTAGGTCGTGGTACGCCTTCTCGAGGGTCTGCGAGCTCACGGGCGTGTCGTTGCCCTCCTCGCTGTGGCTGCTGCCCGGGCGAGCGAAGGCCTCTGGGATGAGGATATCGTTCTCCTTCAGGAGCCCGCGCAGGGAAGCGATCTCGCCCTCGGCACGGTCCAGATCCATCTTTAGCCCGGCCAGACCCTTCTCGACCTGCCACTTTTGCTCAATGGCCTCTTCTGCCCGCCGGCGCAGCACGGCAATCTCCTCGCGGAGGTTGGACACCTCCCGCTCGTACCCGACCTTCTTGGGCGAGGCCGTGAGCAGACGGTCGCGCTCCATCTCGAGGTGGTGTATCCTCTTGGCATTCTCGCGGTTCTGGATCTCTTGCCTCTCAAGCAGGCTCTTAAGCGCGCTGTGGAGGGCGTCCCGCTGCGCTTCGACATCCTTGAGCCGCTCGGCCAGGACATCGCGGGGTTCATTGACGCGGGTAGATGCGGACCGCGAGATGGACTGCGGGCGCTTGTGCCGTAATGGACCGCCCGTGACGGACGCCGACCTCGACAAGCCCATCGACATGCGCGCCACAGTGGTCTGCTTGTGCTCGGCGACATCGCGCGACCCCAGCATGCGCAGCTCGGCGTTTTCGGATCGGAGCATTTGCAATTCTGCGTTTTCTGACTTGAGGTTTTGCAACTCCTGCTGCATCTTAGATGCGTCGTATGCAGACCGTGCTTGGTCGGCTGCTTCAGCCTCCAGGCCCTCGAGCCGGGAGCGCAGCTGTGGGACGACCTCATCGCGCAGGTTGTCCCGCTCGTTCGCAGCCGTCTGGAGCTCTCCCTGGACCGAGCGAAGGAGACCTTCAAGGTCGGTTTTGGCATTGCGCTCCACCGACAACTTCCGGCTAAGCTCCTCGCATGCGCTCTCCAGCTCCTGGACCCGGTTGGTGGCATCACTGGTGTCGATCTGAGCCACATCAAACTCAGATGCCTTCTTGGATAGTTCCTGTATTTGCTGGTCCAGCTCCCGGCGCTTGGAGCGCTCGTCTTGGAGCTTGTTGGTGAGTTCTAGCCGGATCTGGGCCTTCTCCTGTTCGGCCCGCCGCTGGATCTGGGAGATCTCCTCCTTGGCCTGGTCGTAGTCGCTGAACTTGGCCGAGCTGTAGCCCGAGTCGGAGAAGTAGTCACTCGTCCGTTTCCCAGGCGCCTGTGGATTGCTGACTTGTTCCTGTAGCCTGTCTACTAGATCCTCCAGGTCCATCTCACGCCGAATGGACGAGGCCAGCTCGACGCTGATGGCCTTCAGTTCGTCCTCCATCTCCTCGAGCTGACCGAGTGATGATGGGGGGTCTGCGGGTGTCTGAAGGTAGGACTCGCAATATTGCAGGGAGTCCTGCTCTGTGGCATGAGAAAACGACCGATCCCTGGGCGCGCTGAGCGGAGCGTCGTCGTACGACCCGATCACAGCCGCCGCTTGCTTGGGTGATGAGGGCGAGGGAATGGGCGAGTAGTCCTTGTCGGAGAATTCGGTCGCAACGGTGGCTTCTGGCGAGGTGGCCCAGCCGAAGAAGGCGCTCAGTTTGGATGACGCTGGTGATTTGGGTAGTGGCTTATTAAGATTACTTTGTTCTAGTGATGAGGACGATGCCAAAGCCGATGCTGAATCCGTGGCCGCGCTTGGGGGTTCATCTCGCGTGTTGGTGGGCGCAAGTTTGAGTTGTGGTGGAGGGGATTTGCGAGAGAACATGGACATGGTCCTCGCGTTGGGATCGATTATGGTGGAACGTTTGTCGTCGTCGTCTTCGTCGTCCTCCCTTGGAGTGCCCCGACTCTCCAGCCCGTCGTCCGATGTCCGCGAGTCAGACACGGAGTACAAGTCGTCCAGCTCGTACGGGTCACCCCCTTCTTCCTCTTCGTCGCCGTCTTCCTCTGCCTCTTCTTGAAAAGAGGACTGGCTGGCGGTTTCAACGGTCTCGGCCACGCTCGGACTCTCGTCCTCTTGGGGGCGCGCGGGATGTGTTTGAGGCGCTGCAGGGTTGATTCCCGCAGTGTTTCGCAAACACGCCGCGTCGTGTCCCGTGGCGACGGATGGCGGGACGGTAGCCTGCGCAAAGTAGTCGGACACGAGAGCTGATCTGATCGAAGAAAGCCGGGTTAGCCTGATATAACACACACCATTATTGCCACCAGCACCACTTTAGCCGAGTCAGGTTGGTCGCAACAAAGGGAAACAAATCCCTTTCCCACTACTACCCAGCCCCCCAAAAAGAAAGAAACCAAAGAAACGGAACACGCTGCGGAAACAGTGAAACAATACAACAACGTACGGTAGGCTGCTAGCGTCCTGGACCGTATTCAACGAGCTAGTCGTTGGTAACGGACTACGCTCCCCGGGAAACTCGTACAGAGTCGGACTGTCGAGCGAGCACGAGCGGGCAAAGCGCTGCTCGGGGCGGGGCAGGTCGGCGAGGATATCGGCATACACGGCCGCGCCCTTGGAGAAGCGGACAGCGGCAGGTGAGGCAGTCGACGACAGCGGCTTGCGCTTAATGGGGCCCGAGAGATGGGCGAGACTGAACGAGCGGCCGTTGCGAGGACTGGGCAGTGGGCGCTTCCCCGGGAGGGCCTCCAGATCGGGAAACGCGTCTGGGTTGTGGTCGGAGTGATCAGAGTGGTCGTAGTGGTCGTAATGGTCGTAGTGGTGGCCTTGGTCGTGGTCCGTTTGGACGAGTGTTTCGTCGAGGGGTTGGGCGGAGGACGAGGGGTGGTGGGACGAGGGGGCCGGGCGCGGGAACACGACTTCGGACGGTGCAGATGGTCCAGACGGTGCAGACGGTGTATCAGACGCTGAAACGGGCAGAGCGGGTGGCGACGGCGGCATAGTGGTGTCGACGACGTCGCCTGCGCGGCCCTCTCCGTGAGCAGCCATGGTGGCATTCATAAGGGCGTTGTTGCGCTACTCCCCATTCGATTGGTGCTGCAAAAACAGAGCAATTAATTAACACATTGAGATTTGAGACCGACGAACAGGCTCGGCAATGGGCAAAGGGGCCGCTTGTCTCCCAGATTCTCAGTGAGGGAAAAGAGCGAAAAGGAGCGGACGCCCGCTCATCGACCCCTTCGGTGCAAAAGGTAGCGCTAGCGCCGGCGATTCGCCAGGGGCCAGATAGAAAGGTTGCATCGTAGCCCCATTTTCGGAAAGCTTTCAAGCGCCATCGACAGGGGCAAACCCGCGATGGCTGGCCCCAAGTGCCCCGCAAGGGCCGCTCCCACGCCTGGGCGCAACCCTTGTCCACTGTGTGCAACCACCCACGCGCCCCGTTCCTTGCAGGTGTTCCCCCTGAACCGTTGCATGACAGCCAATCACCGAGTCGTACCGCTCTCGATGGGGAATTGGCCAATCCGCTGATGTTGTGCATTCCGGATTCCGGTGCTGAGAATGAAAGGGAGGAACCAGACAGGCGCGCATAATGGAAGCCAGCCACTCCAGCGTCCACCAAAATGGCACTCGGACCATTGGGAGCTCCAAGTGCCTTTTCCTTTCTCTCTTCTCAAATCATCAAGGTCCTTCGCAACGCTCCATTGGTTAGGAGGTTTTCTTCCCATCTCAAATGGAGCGGTTCCTGCGCTCCCCACAAAGACCAGGGTTGAGACGCAGCTGAGCCGCCGCCACGAACAAACTGCCGTTGATCGCGATACAAAGCCGACAAGGAGGCATCGATACACAGGGCGACGGCACTGGGAGACTGGGCCGAGCAGAAAGAAAGGGGAAAAGACGACACTGTGTCAAGCCATGTTCCACTGTGATGCACAACAGCCCACGCTGTGAGCGGCGGCGCTTTCAAGTTGCGATCGGCGCATTTTACGCTGCTAAATCCGGACGCGTCTTACCGAATTGGGGTGGCATCAACGGACGAGACCCCCAATGGGAGTTGACAGGTTGACCCGCGATACATGGAACCAAACCTTTGAGTCCATGGCGAGACTACCATCGAACTAACTTTCTTTGAGCTTGGAAGTTCCTCTGGATTGAACTGCTCACGTCGACTGACCCTTTCTTTTTGACGTTGAGGCGACCGTTTCAACTACGCGCCAAGACGACCGTTCCTGATGCACAAAGCACACCTCCTGCAGTTGCAGCGCATGGCAGCAAAGGCACGGTGGTCAAAAAGCAATTTGCTGACAAGAGCCTTTGCGGGGGAAACAGGGGTGCAACATGTTAAGCTTCACTCCAAATGCCGAACTTTGACAATCCTATGAGCCGTCACCATCGATCACCATGTTTCTTTGCTCCAGTTTTGTTTTGTCACACAGGTTCCCGTCATGGCCGGGCGATCTGCTTACCTAGCTGTCATGGAATTCCTGGTTCGAAGAAGACGATAGAACATTTGCGTTTGCTCCAACCCGGTTAGACGAGACCTGGGGCTAACCAGCCCGGACTTGGGTCACGTTTGATCTACGAAACATGTTTCGCCCGCTGCAGTGCCATTTGCCGTTTTTTCGAATATATCTCTGTCCTCCGTCTTCAAGGTCTGACGGGCGTCGGATAGCTACGGATACTTTTTCGGGCTCCTCGACCCAGAGCCAGGGAAATGCCTGTGACGCCCTGGTTAATGGTTTCGTCAGGTGAGCGCTTACATTTAGTCTGTACTTCCGGACCTCGACACCGGACCTTAGCCGCCCGCGCCGTCAGACAAGAGACGGGGAAAACTCCAGATGGCCGTGTTTCACACATGACATGGTCCGTAACGGAAGGTGGCCAAGCCGGCCCGCCAAAGACCGGACGTTCCACTGCCAAGCAACTCCAGACGGTTCCGTTTTACAGTCTTGGGCGGCTGCCAGACAGAATGCGAATATCCAGGCCACGATTTCGGCGATCTTTGAGCAACAATCGAGATACGACCACGTAGTGCAACGTTCATGGAAGCGCCGACCTGATGGCTGCTCGTGCCACAGCATCACGGTATTACAATCCGCAAGCCTTGCCCGACGTTGCCATGCCGGAGCTCATAAGAATGCCAAGATATTGCGGGTTAGGGTTAGACCTGACAACGGACCCCCAAAACCGACGCCTTGGACCAAACCTGTGTTTGCGTGACCTTCAGGCGCAAAAACATGGGCATACTGCAACAAATACCGCCAAAACGGACTGATTACTCCCGCCTTCGGCACGTTACGACGTCAAATACTACACGTGTAAATTTTCTGAGCTATTTTGCTAAGTTGACGCCGCCCTATGTGGCCCAAAGTGTCGCTTTGATGGCGAGCGAAAGGGGCGGCCGCCACGGGTTAGGGTTAGACGTGATGAGCCCCGATGAGCCCCGATGAGCCCCATAACCTGGCGCCTCAGACCCAAACTTGCGTTTGGGTCACGATCAGCCTCAAAAACACGAACACACTGCGACAAATACCGCCTTAACAGACCAATTACTGTCTTCTGCTGCAGCCCTAAATACCAAATAATATACTTGTGAGTTTTCAGAGCTATTTTCCTAAGTTGACGCCACCCCAAGACCCCCCAAGTGTGGCGAGCGAGAATACCAGCGGGGGCGGTTACGGGTTAGGGTTAACTGTGGGTACCCCCATAGGTCCCATAGCCAAGCGCCTCAGACCAAAACTTGCGTTTAAGTGACGATCAGGCGGAGATACCACAGTGAATACGCCAAAACCAGGCGTAAAACTTCAAGATTCTGTGATAAGTTATACAAAAAGTTTCAGACAGCAATTTTCAGAGCGGCTTTGTCCCGGTTGCGGCCTCTGCACGCCAAATAACTGTCATACTCATGAGAATGGGTTCGGGTTATGTAAGCCCAAATCAAAGATTTGCGAGCTTAACCAACTGAACCAAAAAATCGGAACTTGCGTTTGGGTCTTGTCGAAGCTCGGAAAAACAGCGACAGCATCAACAATTCAGCATAAAAAGGCTACTTGCTGCGGCTAGGGGCAAGATACCATTGAGAACATTCCATCTCCAAATTTTCAGGACTTAGAGAGCCAATCTGCTGCTCTGGAAGCTCAAGAATGCCATTTTTGAGAGGACAAAATGAATTGCTTGCAATTCCCACGGCAAAACAGCTCCGGGTTAGGGTTATGTAAGGCACGCTCACACCCCGGCCCAAATCAAAGATTGCGAGCTCAACCAACTGAGCCAAAAAATCGGAACTTGCGTTTAGGTCCCGTCGCGGCCCAGAAATCGAGCGACAGCATCAACAATTCAATACAGAAAGACAATTTGCAGTGGATAGTGGCAAGTTGTTGTGAAAAACATCCTACCACCAAATTTTTAGGGACCATCCAGCCGAATTCGTTGCTCTAGAAGCTTTCGAGCGTCGTTTTTGAGAGGAAAAAGGAATCGCTTGCAAATTCTCGTGGCAACCCAGGTTAGGGTTAGGGTTGTATGCGTAGCTCATACCCCTGTACCATAACGTAGCGCCTTAGTCCACTCGGCCAAACCTCGAGTTTGGACGTCGAATTCACGGCAAGAAACGGCAAAACCACCGCGAATTCAAGCCGAATTGCCAAGATGTCTAAGTCTGTTTAAAATAAAAGTGTAATTACACTACCTGACAGCTTTTTTAGACTACAAAAGTCCTGTGGAAGTGCGACATGGTTGTGTTTTCACGAAAGAATCGTTTGACTCGAAATGTGAAGGGTTAGGGTTGTATGTGCCGGCCATACCCCTGTACCACAACCTGGCGCCTTCGTCCACTCGGCCAAACCTCGAGTTCGATGTGAAATTCACGGGAAGAAGCGCGAGCAACTGAGCGAATTCACGTTGAATATGAGTTATATACTGATACATGTTAAGATATTGTGCAAATTATCACCTCTGAAGATTATCAAGAGCATACCGGTTCTGGTTTGCGGTATGAAAGCGTAAAGGTGTCGGTTGTGGATCGAGTTTGAGCCAGCGGAGTAACGTTATAAGGGTTAGGGTTATATCTGCTGCCGATACCCCTGCCCAAGCTTTGCGCCTTAACCACTCGCAAAACCGTGAGTTCGGGTGTCAAGTTGAAGGCGGAAATCACTAACAACACTATGAAAACAGGTCAGGCGGACAAAATTTTGTTATCAATGCTAGTGGGATACGGATAAGATTGTGGCTTGAAATTTTCAGGAGCACAGGAAATCTTGTTTGGCTTATGGAAGCGCCTGAATGTCGTTTTCCATCGAGAACAAAAGGTTTGCAGGCAGGTTGATGGCTGCAAAGCTGTTGGGGTTAGGGTTGTGTGCGCGCCCATACCCCTGTTCCCCGACATGGCGCCTCGGACCACTCGGCCAACCTCGAGTTTAGATATCGAACGTGCCACAAAAACACAGCGGCAGCACATCAATTTAACTGTGATTTTGAAAATATTGAGCTGGGTGATAAAGCACTATATTAATAAGTGGGTTCAGCCTTTTTTGAGACTCTATTTCCCATGCCTGCGGCGAAACCTCATCCAAAGAGGTTCTTTTTGTGAGGAAAGGAAGTTTTTGCTCTGTGCTTGGGCATGGCCCTGCAGGGTTAGGGTTATCTGTGCCGTTCATACCCCTGTCCCCCGACATAGCGCCTCAGACCACTCGGCCAAACCTCGAGTTTGGACGTCGAATTCACCGCAAGAAACGGAAAAAGCGCCACGGATCGGGATCGCCTGGTTAAATTCATGTGTCCATTTGGATTCATGGGGTCCGTATACCACGTGAGGCATTTTAACGGGTTTTGAGGTGGGTTTGCGGTCGTAAAATGGTATAGACGGCCGGTTTTGGGGAGAAAGTTGAGTTTTGCGAGGTTTTGGGGGTGGGATGTTGTTGGGAATGTAGTTTATAGACCAGACGAGCGGGCGTGAGTTTTTTGATTACTTCATAGTGTTGGATCAGTGTCTAGGGATGGTTTATCGAGCCCATCAACATATTGATGTGTCCCATTCTAACTCCATAGAACTTCCCATTTTTTACTTCGCCTTCAGGTATACCAACCTTGGTTGATATGGTCTTCCCACGTGCATATTCACATATCACGACACGAAGTGATTCTTCACAGAAGATAAAGTGATGGAATGCTTTATTCTACCATTGCCTGAAATGCTCATCCTATAGGAGGCCGTCCTCCCATGTAACGTGTTCCCCTCTCTGTCCCTAATTGCCTCCAGCTTTTGGTGCCAACTCCCAACCATGCCATGCCCATGCTAGTAAATCATCAACGCCGCCATGCAATGTAGCCAGATCCAAAGCGGAGAGATGCCCGAACAAACCAAAATATAACCTGCCCAGTGAAAACGCTGAGTAACCAAAAAGGGGCTGCGTATATACCCTCATCTCAACCGTCAACTCTCGATCCTTGAAAGTGTGACGAGCATAAGGTCTGTCAAGGTTTCAAGCTTGACCGTATCCCCCATGTACTCACACCCTCACACCCTCACACCCTCACTCCCCCATCCCCATCCCCATCCCCGTTCTCATTCCCCTCCCCATCTCCATCCCACCACGAACTCTCCACCAACACCTCCCTCTCCCCCCACCTCCCCGCCCTCCTCGAATTCATCCTCACCGGCGTCCGAGAAGCCGAGGCCGCAGCCGCAGCCGCAGCAGCAGCAGCAGCCGCCGCACCATGGGCCCGCCACGCACGAGGCACGGGTGCTGCACCAGGGACAGATCCGGAGGAGGATGTCTCGTTTTCCGTTTGTTGTTGCTGGGGGAGTTGTCCCAAGGACGGCCGCCGGGAACGTGTCCTGCCCCGTCGGACGGTACCTCTCCCTGCGGCGCGCAGACGTTGCGGGGCAAAGGGCGTGCCGTCGATGGGGTCTAGGATGATATCTTCGGGGGTGGTTGCGGGAGCGGCGGTTCCATTTCCATTTCCGGTTCCAGTACCAGTTCCAGTTCCAGTCCCAAGGGCATGTCCACCCCGACGTCTCCGCCGTCCTCGTTCCCGGCCTCTATCACCGGCCACATCAATCCCGAGGTCGAGTTCCCCGTCAACTCCATCAGGCCCGAGATCCCCTAGCTGCTCCATCTGGCCATCAAAGTCCAGGCCTGGGTTGAGCTCCTCGAAGACGCGGCGTAAGGGGTCGTTCACGGGGCAGTCGGGGGCGTGGTGGCAGGTCAGGAAGCCACCGTTGAAGAAGCGATAGGGGGCCGCGCAGAGGTAACACCACTCATGGCCGCAGAGGCCTGGGTTGTTAGTGTAAGTAAGTGTGCTAAAGGACAAAAAGAAAAGTGAGAAAAAAAGAAACCCACAAGTAATATGATCACACCCCTCAAACTTGTGCACATCCCGCCTGCAACTCGGACACGGCCGACTCAGTTTCTGGACCGCTCGCTGCGAGGCCCGGTCGGCCGCACGGCGGGCCTCATCGCGGGTGCGGGTGTCGTACTGGTCGCAGGTTTCGCCGGTATGCCAAGGGACGCGATGCTGTAAACACCAGTTCGCGCGGCACTCGACGCAGCGGAACTGGGAGCAGGCGGCCTCGTGTAGTTGGCCCGAGTTGCACCCAGAGGACAGGCAGAAGTGGAAGGTGTCGTCGCGGGAAAGCAAGGCGTGGGTGATGAGGGTGTCGTATCGGGTGAATGTGTCGTCGTCGTTGTCGTCTTCTATCTCTTTTCCTTCATCTGTCCCTTTTCCTTTCCTGTCCTCCTGCCTCTGCTTGGTTATAACCCCCCTAGCTCCCCCCATAAACCGCCTCACATCCCCCCAATCCAACATCTCCCCACAGTCCGGACACCCTAGCCGATCCCACCTCCCGCCTAGAATCCCCTCTCGCAACCACGTCCGCAAGCACCCCCTACACACCGTCGACAGGTGCCCGCATCGCGCCGTCACGCGGCCCGGCATATCGGCTAGCGTGCAGTCCTCGATGCACACGCTGCACTGCGCAGCGGCCGGGGCCAGCAGCCAGGCCTCGGCACGGATGAACTGGTCGGTTAGGGCCGCGGACGCGAGGGAGAAATCGTAAGTGGCGCCCCATTCGAGAGGCGTGGTCTGGGGGTGCGTTATTGGTTTGCCGCGGAGGGTGAGGCGGATATCGCTGGTGCCGTAGTCTTCCCATCCTTGACCATGACTGTCACTAACACTCTCGTTGTCATCATCTTCCTCCCCGCCCCTCCTTGCCCCCTTTAAAACCCTCCCCCTCAGAAGCCGCACCAACCTCTCCACCCCGACTTTCTCCCGTGTATCTCCCTTCCGCGGATAATACACCCACTCCCTTCCCTCCAACCCACTCCCCTCTGCCCCCTTAACCACCACATATCCCCCACTACCACCACCACTCGTTTTCACTTTCCCTTCCCTCCGCGGCAGGACATCAACAGACAACCACCGACACAACCACCCTGACCTTACCCCTGCCAAGGACCAGTGACTCCCATACAACGGCCGGCCGCGACGCATGCCGTCGCGCGGGATGAGCAAGACACGCCGAGGGTCGGCGAGGTTCAGGTGGGTGGCAATAAGGGCACGGAGGGTGGAGAGGGTTGTGTCGGGGAGCGCGAGGGCGTGTAGGAGAGTCGTGGTGAGGGCTTCGTCGAGGGAGTGTTCGTTGGTTGCGTCGTGTGTGTGATTATGGGGGTGGTGGTGGCTTCGAGAGGACGGCCGGGAGAATTTCCAAGATGGTGGGGAGGATGGCGAAGAGGAGGAGGGTGTTTGTTTCCAAAGGCGATACCAGATTTTGATCTCCTTTTTGTCCCCTTTCGCCCCTTTAACATCCCTCTTATCCCCTTTACTATCAACCTCACTCTCCCTCTGACCTATACCCCCAATGAGATCCCCATCCTTCAACTCCCGCCCGTGGCCATCGTAAAACTGAAACACCGTCGACGACGACAAGGATAACCGCGCCTCGCGGTAGCACTTGCGGGCGTGCCGCTCTACCGAGGCCACGTCGGCGCTGTGCCGGGGTATTGACAGGGCGAACTGGTTGTAGCGTACGTCGAGTGGGCGGAGGAGGACGCGGAGGGGTGATCGGTCGGGTCTCGAGTGGGTGTGGGCGTGAGTGTGTGAGCGAGGGTGAGAAGGTGAGTGAGACTGAGAGTTGGACTGAGAGTTGGACTGGGATCGTGAGTGTGAGTGTGGGTGAGATTGTGGCCGAGGCTGGGGTTGAGACTGAGATTGAGATCCAGAGCGAGATCTCGACGACGGCTTGTGGTGAACCTGAATCTGGATGGGCGCCCCTCCTGTAGGTTCCGGCCGGCCATGGTGAATCTCGGGACGCTCGTCATCGCTCCGGGAGATACTTTTCCGCCGTGTGGTCAACCGGGCCACCAGCGAGGCCAGCCCCGGGCCCTGGGACTCAGACCGAGATTTGGACCGTTCTCGGGTCATATTGAACGTATAATCCTCAGAGGAGCGTATGAGGTCAAGGAACCCTCAAGTCCCCTGTGTATAACGAAAAAAGAAAAAGGTGAACCGGAGAGCAGAACAAAACCAACCCTGGACCAGCCATGACCCGGCGGACCGGAGCTGCAGCCAGGGTGTCAAAAAAAAAGGTCGGTGTTAAGGAACAATACGGTGGTCGGGTAAGTCAACATCAAGTCGTGGACATCCTCACACGACAACACAGCAGTGGCATGGCCGACGCCGCAGCAGTGCCGCTGTTAGTCGCGTGCCCAAGCTTGAGACAGCTGACAGACAAATACACGGCAGAAAAAAAAAACCCTTCTTCCACTGTCTCACTCTCACAGAAAGTAAATCTCAAAACTCGTTAAAAAAAAAAAAGTAAAAAAAGTACAAAAGTAAAAAAGTAAAAAAAAAATAAAACAGCCCGAAAGCGGACCCGAACCACCCGAAAAGCCGTTGAAGCCAGACGGGCTGGGCAGGGAAGGCACTACCCACCCATCCACCCACTCACAAGGAAACCACGAACAGAACAGCGGTGCAAGGTGCAGTCACTGCAGTGTGAGCCCGCTTCGGCAGGCGGTCCAATAGCCACCCGACACCCTGCAGACCGCCCCCTCCCGATCTCCCCTGCGCATCTGGCGTGGCAGGCCAGCGCAGGCCGGGGCGGACATTTTAGGGCCTTTTTTTTCTGTTGGACTCGGGACATGCAACCCCCACACCGACTTGCGTCTCAACCAGAGCCCGAGGCCGAGTCAGGTGGGCAGAGCTGCGCTGGCCTTTTTGTGGGTGGTATGTGTGGGAGGAGGGAGAATTTGGGCACCTTGAGAAGGCTTGGCAGTTGGGTTGACATTTAATTTTTCTGACCCTCCTTTATGTTCACAACACCCGACACAAGCAGTGACAAGACACACACCCAGAGGAGGAGGGACGGGCCGGGATCAACGGCATCCACGTGGATCGGGCGGGAGACCGCCTCGTTATTGGTTGTGGGGGGAGAACAAGTCTGGGGAAAAGGCGGTGATTTGTCACTGGTAGGAGGACCCTAGGGTGGGGCGAGTAAGCCGAGGAAGAGACTGAGAGATATGATCGGAGAGGGATTTGAAAAAGAAGGTGAGTGATTATGGGAGGATGGAATGTTCTGTTGTTTATCCCTAGGCCTACCTCTTATATGGTCAGTTAATTTCGAGACGCAATCCGACGCTAGCAGTCCACAGTAATGCCGGAGAACAAGAGTAGGAAGAAAAGAAGAGAGAAGTTCTAGGAATCGATGCAAGAGAAGAACTCAAGGTCTAAAATAAAGAAACCGTTACTCGTAACCACTAGACTTTGCCACGCAAGAAACTTACAGAAAGATGTTTGTAGCAGACATCTAAAACTCCACTAACATACCGTCCCTAGCTCCACCTATTCATGATAAACAACGACCATCCGCCCTTCAGCCGGCCCAAGCATTTTCCCACCGCCCACGTTGATAAAAGCACAATATTCAAAGACAGCAGGCAAACTAAACGTCACTCAACATCATCCCGCTCGAGTACCCGTCTTACCAGGCAAACATATATGCCCTTCTCGACACAATTCAACCCCCCCCGAACTCTATATTCACCTCCATCATCCTTCTGCTCCCCACTTCCTTCTTTATTCCCTTAACCGCTCCTCAGCTTCGCCCCCACCCCCTCCTGCACTATTTACTCAAAACGAACGCCCGAATCGGTAACGATCCTTCGTACACCACTCAGGCTTCCAGCCCTGATTCCTCTTTTGACTCAGCGTTTCCTCTCATTTCTTATTTCCCCGTAAGACAAGATATCAGTTCCCAGCAGAGCAAACCCAAGCAACAGACAGACCGACCGAACCCCGAACCGAGTTATGTCGAGGATACTGAATGTGGAAGATGCCCGAGGGCAATGTTATTCAGGACGGGCCGGCGAAAGGGGGAAGGGGGGGCATTGGGTGCCTTTATGTGGGTTGTCCGGTCTTGCGAGATATTTCTAGGAGGAATTGGGATTGAGGGGACCGAGGGAGTTGAGGGGTTACAGATGTGAGTCGGTTGTTGGGACTTCCTGGGCAGATAGCCGTATTGTTGTCTGGTGGGCTGTTCTGAAATTGCTAGCGTAGATAACGTCTTGTTAGTACGAGGAGAGTAGCACTGCGGCGTTCAACCAATAACCCTTCGTCGTGGCTGGATATGAGACCTGTAATGTGAGTGTGAAATCACTGCAACGGATTCACCTGTACATACCGTTCAAATACCCGCGTTGCCATCGCCAGAGATACCGCATAGGCCTTGAACCACATAGTCACATCACGGAACCGGAACCAGCCTAAAAAGCAAATGGATATAGTACTAGCCCCTAGAACACCCGGGAACCCTCTTTCTCTCTCTCAGCCCTCGCCCTCCCTTTCTCTCGGCCCATCCTCCTCTTGATCCATTAAGCCCTCCACCATTCGGCATCCTTCTGCACACCCCATTGCCACGAGCCCCAACTCTCCTTCACCCTCGTGCGCAGCCCGGCTCCGTCGATACGGCGGGTCGGGTCTGTTTGTCCGTTGCGGCGAGTATGTAACATCCTGCAGGTCCTGCTGTCGCCGGCCAAAATGCCCGTCCAGAGGGGGAAAATCAAGACAAAGATTGGAATACAAGAACAAGATTAGCGGTCACTGCCGCGCGAAGGGTCGCGTACACGCGATAACCCTAACCCTCTCGGGGTCACTTCGCCGTGCCTGTTTAGAGCAGAGCAGCAACGACACCAGCGGCAATCATGGCAGCGCCATTGCCGAGGAAGGCGGCGTTGGTGGGGGCGGCCATGCCTCTCGAGCTCGAAGTGCTAGCGGGGGCATTCTGAGCGCCAGTAGCGCTCTGGGTGGCCGAGCTGGAGGCCGCGCTGGACGTGGGCTTGCTGGTGTCGGCCTTGCTGGGGTCCTTCTTGCCGCACTTGTCCTTGATCTGGGACTTGCACTCGTCCTGACCCTGCGAGCTGTCCGGGTTGGCGGCCATGCAGAGGTCGTACGACTTCTGGCACTCGTACTGTTGGGGGGGTTAGTGGGTTCCTCCTTCAATGGGCCGAGTTGACTCGGGACTTACGTAGGGGATGGTCTGGATGTATTGGCTCAAGTCGGGCTTGGTGCCATCAGTGCAGACACAGCTGTACACGAGGGTGTCCTGTCGTAACGTGTTAGTCTCCTGCTGCTGTGGCGGTAGCGGTCCTCCGAGCCCCCGCTCATTGTACAACTTATAAGACAGCAGAACTCACGGTATTGCAGTCGTTGGACTTGGGACCGTCCGGGCAGAGGAAGCGGCACGAGTTGTACTGGGCATTGCACCAGTCGGCTGTCGGGTGTTAGTCACGGAAGCGCGCAGAAAAGGCAGCGAGGCGACTGCTGGGACGAGAGTTCTCGAACATACCCTTGTCCGAGGCGTCGACAGTGCTGGGGTCGACGGTGTAGTTGCCGGTCGTCGTCGTCGTCTGGGCGCAGGCAACGGCAGCGAGCGCCGACAGCGCAACGAGGATCGAGTTCTGGCGCATTGTGGTGGTGATTAGGCGAGAGAAATTCTACCGGTAGAAATGGGCGATTCTCGGAATCTCTGTTTTCGGTGACGAATTGATGCTCCCAAAAAGGAAATGGACGTCTACAAAATGCAGCAGGTGGGAGGAAATTCTCGGACGTTTGGAAGTTTTGGGGAAGAAAAAGATCGAGAGAGGGAGAGAGAGCCGGGCAGCCGGCGGAAGGAAGGAGGAGAATCAAAACAGAAACAGCAGCTTTCCGGCCCGGCCACTACCACCACACAAAGTGCACGCCGCCAAAGCTCTGGGTTGGCTGGGCATGCGTGCCGGCGCAGAGCTCAAAGCGGGAAAGTTGTGCCTGGGAGGCTGGGCGGTCCCTGATTGGTAGGATCCGGTATCATGCAGGGGTTTGAACACGGCCCTTTCCTTTTTTGTCTCTCGTTTTTCCCCAACTCAACCCCTGCTAGAGGCGACTCCGGTGAGAACGGTGACGTTGAATGCCACGATGGAGCGGGCAGTTGGGGAAGAACAGGTGTGGCAGCCGTGCATTCGCAGCGTATCTCTCGCCTGCACCGTCTGCACTTTGTTTCCAATACGACCCCGGCCACATCCACCAGCGCCACCTAAAAGGCTCCCGTCTCAAACACGACGCAACGGGATCGGCTTGATTGATGCTTCAGATCGGGGACCCAAGGAAGTCGATTCCCCAGGAATCGAGGGCGCAAGTTGTGCTTGAACATATCAATCGCACTCACACGTCCGTCTAGTCGATAACTAATGCTTTAACGTTATGGAGCCGTAATTACCGAACTTTGGATCTAAAAAAATGAAAAACTGAACCACGCTCCCGCGGCCCACCATTCCGCTCTTGCCGGTTTTCCAGGAAATGGATCGCAGCGGGAATTGGGCGGGGAATGGGATTTCCGCCGCGCTTTTTTCTCACCCTCCCTTCGTTTGTGACTGATGGCCGCCAATGCTGCATCGGTTTGTTTCGCCTCACCTTACCCGTGCTCCTGGACTTTGATGAGCGTGCCATTGACCCAGCTGACTGTTGATTTTATCCAGCCCAACAACATACTACTGTGTATGTAGACGCAGCGCTGGACGGGATATGAAGGGTGGCAATAAATAAACAGTCGTGCTCGGATCGTGGGCCTCGGACAAATTTGTTGTTGTTGTGCCTGCACCGTCGTGGAATCAAGTTGATGAGATAAGCGGGCACATCGATTGCTGCAGCGATCTTCCTGAGATCCCGCGCGGTGATCGCGATCCCCACACCGGACGACGGACGGGTTGAGGCCGAGCTCAAGCGACTTTTGGTGAGTGCTCCACAGCGCAAACCACAACCCATGCCGGAGGACAAACTTTATCATCCCGCCAATCTTCTTTTGACTCTGGCTTCGCTGATCGGAGAGACTTGTCCGGGATAGCGGCTTGGTCGGCTGACGTCGGGCTGTCTTGTGACGACCCAATGCTCAGTCAATGCCTGGCCGGTTTTTCGAAGCCATGTTGTTGAGTTTGTGTTGACACGCTGTGTACCGGTTGACAAGAGAATGCATGGGACCTCACGATGCGCCGAGGAAGTTTTATTCCCCCTTCCGTCCTCCGTTCTGTATCACCGCGCACTGCAGCCAAAGAATCCACCGGTCAATGGAGTTTGCATGTGGTCCGCTATGCTGCATGGCATATGAGGTGCATGTCTGGCTGCTTGCATTGGCCAAGCTTTGTTGGTCTCATCTCTTCATCTCTTGCCCATTTGAAACCTACGGATTAACGTCACTATGTATTTAAGGTTCAGGTTCCAACTTGTCAATTGGTTCCCGTTGTGCAATTGGAGAAGACATTCAAAAAGAGCAGCCAAGCAAGCCAAGCATCGGTTCTTGGCGAGGGTGCCAAGGACTATCCTCGGCTCGTCCCAGGCCAATCACCACAGCGGCGGACCTGACCCCAAACTCAGCACTTAGCCCGGCGCGTCCAACGCGCGGGACAGATACTAGTGTTCGACGCGCATCAAGAGAAAAAACTGGCTTCAACCGTTAGCCTCGCTTTCGGTTTCATGGCCTTTCAATAAGGTGTTTCCCAACGGTCGTTTTCTCAATTGTTTTGTTTCGTAGAATGTTCTTTCATTCTATCTCTCACCAACCGTAAATCAACTTAATTTTCTTTTCATCTGATCGTCAAACTCTTGTGACCCGACTCCGTACCCCAATATCGAGACTACCGAAGACCGGAACCCCGAGAACCAACCACCATGTTTTGGACCGCACTGGCGGCTGTGGCCGTCCTCGCGGCGGTGTGGCTAGTCCGTATCAACGCGGGCATGTTGAGCGTTCCCGAGGACGCACAAAACGCCTCGCCCCAACGTTGGACAAAGCAGCGAATCCAAGAGGCGTACGAGCGGGTCAAGAAGAAGCCGATCGATTTCTCGCATCTCCTGCCCCCGCGCCTGGAGAGGCGGTATGTCATCGTGGGCGGCTCAGGTTAGTCAGAAGATTGTGGCCCTTTTCTTTTACGTGACATCCCTTTTTATTCGTCGTTATGGTTTTTTTAGCCCTTCAGTTTTCTTTTTTTTGAGCCTGTCCCATGTGAGACACCAACCCCCCGACCTTGTGCTGATCTGTCACCGTTTATGCAGGACTCGTGGGGGGCGACATCGTGCTTCAGCTGCTGGAGCGCGGCGAACTGCCTGAGGCGATCCGCATCGTCGACTTTGCCCCCGTCAACCGCCGGGACATGCTCCGGACGGCTGCGGACTGTGACTTTGCCAAGGCCGATATCACCTCCCGGGCCTCCGTCGAGGCCGCCTTCTCCCGGCCGTGGCCTGAGTCCGTGGCAAAGCGGCCCCTGACCGTTTTCCACACGGCGGCTGCCGTTCGCCCGCAGGAGCGCAGTTTGCTGCTGTACCACCGTATCAGTCCGGTCAACCGTGATGGGGCTGTGAACGTGCTGGAGACGGCTAAGGCTGCGGGTGCGGATGTGTTTATTGCTACGTCGTCGGCCTCGGTCGGGGTTGTTCCGCCGAACTTTTGGATCTGGCCGTGGCAGAGCTCGCCGAAGGACTATGTCCAGGTTGTGGATGAGAAGGACTTTGATGCGCCGTTGCGTCCGCACAGCCAGTTCTTCTCCAACTGTACGTTCCTCTTCTGCAATATCTGCATCTATGATACCTACGACAGTAGTGAGAGAGGCGAAGTCCGAGAGAAACGCTAACAAACCCAGACGGCTACTCCAAAGCGGAAGCCGAGCGCGCCGTCTGCGCCGCCAACTCCCCGACCTTCCGCACCGGCGCCATCCGCCCGGGCAACCCCATCTACGGGCAAAAGACGGACCCCGTCCTCGGCATCGTCCTCCGCACAGGCGACAACGTAACCTGGATCCCCCACGTCATCCAGCACTTTGTCAACTCCCGCAACGTCGCCCTCGCCCACCTCCAATTCGAAGCCGCCCTGGCCCCGACCACCCCGACCTCCCGCACCAGCGCCCGCAGCAAAGCCGCCGCCCTCGCCCACTTACCCGCTTGCGCCGGCCGCCCCTTCAACGTCACTGACCCGGGCCCGCCCATCGCTTTCACAGACCTCTATACGGCTGCCGAACAGCTCTCTACCAAACCAGTCCGCACCTTCCCGCAACAGCCCCTCGTCCTATTCCTCATCGCCCACGTCATCGAAGCCTGGTGCCTAATCCTCGCGCGCTTCCCGTTTCTGACAAAATACTTCGGTCTGCGCGAGCCGGCGGGGCCGATCCATATGCTCCAGCCGTCGGTATTCACCGTGTCGATCCATACGATCATTGATGATAGCGAGGCAAGGAAGAGTGTGGAGGACGGCGGGATTGGGTATCGGCCGGGGTGTGAGACGTTGGAGGGGGTGTGTGAGCAGATTTTGGAGTGGAATCGGGAGAATGAGGGGGTGGAGGGGGAGGATGGGCCCGAGGGGACGTTGGCGAAGGCTGCTTTGATGGGGCAGGGGGTTGCTGCGTGAATGGGTGGCATAGAGGATGTAATTGGGGGTTGGTTGGACGGGGTTAGCTATGTGTGATCTTAATGAGGTTAATGGGAGTATGGGGGAGGAAGGAATCAACTAAGAATACACAATAGGAACAAAATATAACTCTCAACAGAAGATAAAAAAACATTCCAAAAGCTCACCCCTGGAGTAAGGAGTGCGGGTTAGAAAGGGCGGGCAGGTAGTGGTGGTGGAACTTGGGCCATTCGCGAGGCTGTGGCCTCGGGATTTGACGGTGAGTTCGGCTTAGCTGTTCTTGTAACTCGGGGCCTCGGTACTGTAAAGACGAAAGGTATTGACGTATCTGCCAACATCCCAGCTGGTTACTTGTCATACCAACCCAACACAGACTCGACAAACCCTGTGATCCAGACACAGACCAAGACAAGGCCGCCTTCTCGTCGTACGTCCCAAATTTAAGGTCCGAACCATGTCACCAATGTTCCGCCTGCCGTGCCCCAATTCCTCGAGACACGCAACACAGCACCGAGCACAGAGTGTGATACCAACGCGGGATGCCCGCGTCGCTTCGCTAGTAACGTCACAATTTCCCGTATGCTAGCTACCTGAGATCCGATACACCTGCCCGGGTATGAACCCTCGCCTACCAATTCGAAGAAGACGAAAACAAAAACAACGCCAACCTTGGGAGAAAGAAACCGGGCCCGCCGCCGTCGCAAAACCGTGGTATCACGTATCAAAGTCCCCATCCATTCCTAGCCCTTGGACCCGCCCGAGTTACAAACCCACAAACTGCCGACCCGAAACTCCGAACCATGCCGAAAACACCTGGGAGAGAGTGTGGTTGAGAAGAGAAAGAAATGAAAAATGAAGTGAGATGGCCAGACTCAGGAAGTTGGCGCCCGCTCAGCAGCGGGTAGCACGCGGCCAGCCGAGTCCCTAGCTCTGCCCTTGCCCTTCCCGGTACCACCCTGCTGCCGCTCCTCGTCACTGTCCCACTCCGACCCAAACCCCGACTCCGACGACCTCGACCGCTGTGTATCCACGCCCACCAACCTAGGCAGGTCCTCCGACGACCTCAGCATCCTAGCCCGTTCGCTCTCATACCCACCACCGCTCTCATCCTCCTCATCCAGCACCCCGCCATCTGCCGTATCAAAATCCGGCACCTGGATCCAGTCCTTGGGCACCACACACGGCAGCGCCACACCGATACTCGCAGCGCGGTTCAAAAACGCCGGCGCCGGCTCACCCGTCAGCCGCTCGCACAGAAACGACGTGAAATGGTTACAGTTGCGCGTGAGCAAGTTATACGCGGTCCCCAAGAACTCTTCGCTCGCCTCGCGGATGATCCCTTCGAGCTCGGCTTCGGGCGCTAGCGTGAAGCCGTGCAGGTACTCGCAACGGAACGTGCCGCCGGGGGGGTCGGTGCGCGGTTTGGTCCAGTACACGCCCGTGAGGCCGCGTCGGTCGTGGCCGCCGTAGGCGTATTCTTTGCCGTTGATGACGACGCCTGAGTGGAGGAGGGAGGTGCCGAGGTGCCAGAGGATGGTGGATACGCGGCCGGGGGGGAGGAGGTCGTAGACGTTGATGAGGATTTCGGTTTTTTGGAGGGAGAGGGTCGAGCGGTGCGAGCGCGAGGGCTTCTTGTGGTGTTTTCGTGTCGGCATGGTGGGCAGATTTGCGTGGTTAATAGCGCACTATGTATTTGAGGCTGGGGATGCGCAGAAATGGGGGGTTAGAGGCGATGGTGAGGAATCATGGGCGTTTCGACGTGGGCGTCGGCTGCGAAGACTCGACGAGAACAAAGGTTCGGGGCTGTCACGAAGCAACGAAGCACGATGAGGACGGGCGGCCGTTGAAACAAGACGGGAAGATTTGGAATTTCGTTGGATTCGGGGCAATATTGGAGGCGCATTAAGCGCTACCGTGTTAAGCGATGATAAAGGGGAGTTTGTTGGAAGTGCCCGAAGAATGAGAGACACGGCTGAAGACGTTGAAGTTGGATGGAATGCATGTGCGTTCCAAGTGGGATTGATGGAAGATGACCCGCGCCTCAGCGGCAGGCAGAGAGCCCCACAGGCCTCCGCAGCTGGAAGTCCGGGGCTGAGCTCCAAGCTGCACGGGCGTCTGCGCCCAAGCTCCCGAGGTCCCGTGGCTCCTTCCAGGTTCCTTGGCCCGTCCCGTGCCAAGGCATAGTTGGCTCGTGCACTTATTTTCCAGGCTTTGGCGCCCCACCAGCTTTCAGAACCCCGCCATGGAAGAGGGAGAGCTGGCCCAAAAATTTTCACCTAAAAACTGAACCTCTCATTTCACCACAAGACGGAAGAAAAGCCATTGTGAAGCTGGCCGCTGTTGACCGCGCTTCATCAGCCGCATTTGCCCGCCACATCCCGGGTATCTCAGCAATCGCTAGACATTAACTTGTCTGGGCGCCTCTGTCTCGCGTAGAACGTAGCTCGTGGCACATTTGTCCGCGAGCGCGTCACCGTGACGCCCCCAATTCGGTCTTTTCTCTTCGCTTCTCCTTTACCCCTCCTTCGAACCCCCGCAGCTAGCTCTGCATTTTCCGCATTTCCCCAGAAGCCGCTGCTTGATTGCACGCTCGTCTACATCTCCACTCGCCACTACAGCAAACGCAGGACCAAGATGCCTCCCAAGAAGCAGGCCGTCGAGGAGAAGATCCTCCTGGGTCGCCCGGGAAACAACCTGAAGAGTGGCATTGTGGGTTGACCTGGCCGACGATAACAACAACACCCCTCGGCGGCTCCGCTGACTTGTCTCGGACGAACAGGTTGGGTTAGCAAACGTCGGCAAGTCGACGCTCTTCCAGGCTATCACCAAGTGCAACCTGGGCAACCCTGCAGTATGCTTTGACTCCTCCCTCTCTATCCATCGTTTTTTCGGATATGCCTCTCGCCAGGACAGCCGTCGCTGATGCCGTCGCTAGAACTTTCCCTATGCGACAATTGACCCCGAGGAAGCTCGCGTCATTGTCCCCGACGCCCGCTATGACTGGCTGTGCGAAAAGTACAACCCCAAGTCGCGGGTACCGGCCAACCTCACAGTCTACGACATTGCCGGCCTGACTCGCGGTGCCTCCACTGGCGCGGGTCTCGGCAACGCCTTCTTGTCGCACATTCGCGCGGTCGATGCCATCTTCCAGGTGGTGAGGTGTTTTGACGATGCCGAGATCATCCACGTCGAGGGTGACGTCAACCCGACCCGCGACTTGGACATCATCAGCGAAGAGCTACGTCTCAAGGATATCGAGTTCGTCGAGAAGGCACTCGAGAACCAAAAGAAGAAGACCCGCCAGGGCGGCCAGTCGCTGCAGATGAAGCAGTGGAAGGCGGAGGAGGCGACGATTGAGAAGATCCTCGCCTTCCTCAAGGAGGGTAAGGAGGTGCGCAAGGGCAACTGGGCGCCCAAGGAGGTAGGCTATTTTTTTTTTCGTTCATCTTTTCTGCTTTCCCATCGCCTCCATCCTCCAACTGCGACTTCCTATGATGATAAAGGACCAATGGTCCGATCTTATAACCCAGCTCGTCGAATGCCTCACATTAACGCAGAGTGCATGTTGAGATAAAAACCCCATTCTGATTTTGTCGCCTCCACTTTTATTTTGGAATCCTTCTTGACGGCTTCTTGGTAACCACCGCTAACTCGTTGCCAGGTCGAGGTCATTAACCCCCTCTTCCTCCTGACGGCCAAGCCGGTGGTGTACCTCGTCAACCTTTCGGAGCGGGATTACATTCGGAAGAAGAACAAGCATCTGCCCAAGATCGTCGAGTGGATCAAGGAGCATGCCGAGGGCGACCCGATCATCCCGATCTCGGTCTCGTTCGAGGAGCGCCTGACACGCTACGAGACGGACGCGGAAGTGGCCGAGGAGTGCAAGAACGTCGGGGCGGAGTCGGCGCTGCCCAAGATCATCCTGCAGATGCGCAAGTCGCTCAACCTGGGCAGCTTCTTCACGGTGGGCCCCGACGAGGTGCGGCAATGGACGATCCGCAACGGCACCAAGGCGCCGCAGGCGGCGGGGGTGATCCACACGGACTTTGAGAAGACGTTCATCCAGGTGATTGTGTACAACTACAGCGTGCTCAAGGAGCTGGGCGACGAGGCGGAGGTCAAGGCGAAGGGCAAGGTCATGACCAAGGGCAAGGACTACGTTGTCGAGGACGGCGACATCTTGTTGATCAAGGCCGGTGCTGCCAAGGCCTAAGGCCGCAGCGAATGCAAAGTTTTCACATGATGCCGCTTGGTCTTGGACGAGATGTGTCGTAGGCGTGACTACTAAGTAAGTGAGAACGGTGGGCAGATGGTTTAACTAGCCGGCCCTGAGCTGTCTGCTGTAGTATTACTGTGCAGGTAGGATGTCTGGGTAGCTTGAACGTGACGGCTTGGCGAGACGGGTCGTCTCGTGAGTGGTTGATGAACGGGCGCAGTGCGAAAATTGTGGAATCAAGCTGGATTCTACTGTACTTAGCCTCAGGTAAACCATGAGTTTTCTCGTAGAAAGAGAGAAATCATCAATTCCAAACCTTGAATCAAATAAATAGGTTCTGTGATGCCCTGTGTTTTCATGCGTTACTTGTTCCCATCTCTAGCCGGGCATGCCTTTCCTCTGGTGCCCGTGTTTTATTCCAACGGCAGCTCCCCACTCAGCGGGAGATCGCCTGACGGGGCCAGGCCTGCGGCCAGATGCCAGCCCGCTGCAGCATCCCTGTTCCGCGTCACTGGCCCAGCGGCCCTATTGGATGGATACCTGCCGAGCTCTGTCGTAGGGCAGACTGCCGACTCGCGTCGATGAGACTTCCCCTCGACAACTACTCGACCTTTACTTCGTACTCGACATTGAAACTGCCACGCTCACGCCACGACAAAACAAAACCGACGACCGCCGTTTCTTTCTTCTTCTGGATAGGCCGCAGAGGGTTGGGATTGAATTAATAGATTTCGGGATTAGGTTTTAGGATTTGGCGTTTGACGAGAGTTGGACTTGCTTGTCCGCGGCTGCCGAGGTTTGGACTTGAACGTTGGACCCCGAATCTCAACTCCTCGAGCTGCGAACGACGAACGAACGACGAACGGCGGACCGAATCGATCCCGCGAGCCCATCTATCGAATACACGATATCATCTAGCATCGCCCGACGTACAGAAATCCCATTGCATGGTCAACCGTTTCCGTCCTCCTCACGAACCTCATCCACCATCCATGCTACAAGCGTCGATACCTTCTCTCTCGACAAGCAAATTCTACCCTGAATGACTCGGACCCCAACCCGAATATCAATAGCCACATATGCGCCCGCAACCCCTCAACCCCTTCCTCTCCGCCCTCTCCAAAAGCCCCCTCCTCGCCCAATGCAGTCCCCCCCAACACCACATCCTGCTCGTCCCCACCGCCGATGTCCTCCTCAACACGCGTGACGTCGATTCCGGTGCGCCCCTTGTCGTGGCTGCCGGTTTGACGGCTGCTGCGGCGGGGGGGGTGGCGGATGAGTTTTTGGCGAGTCATATCATTCGGTTGCCGGTGTCGCCTACCAGTGGGGGTAATGGGGGGAAGGGAGTAGGACAGGAGGGGGGGCAGAATTTGAGGGAGATGAGGGGGAAACCGAAGATTTTTGGGACGGTTAATGGGAGGAGTTTGGTGGTTAAGGATCATGGGATTTATACGAATAAGGGTAGGGTGCTTCGATAGCCTTTCTTGAGGTTTCTTGAGGGGTGCATGACACAGACCGCTGACGTATGTGCTTTTGATGTGCAGGGTTTAAATCGCTGGCGCAGGCCACGCTGCTGCACGACTGCATCTGGTATCCCGACACGCTCGATCCGCGCTCGTTTCTTGTTTATTACATCTCGCGACCGCTGGTGGGGTCCTGGGAGGAGATTCGGATCACGCCAGCGTTGTTGCCGCCTACACGCGAGGGGGGGCCTAGGTCTGTTGCTGCTGACGGCCAGGAACAGTCGTCGCAATCACAGTCACAATCAAATACGCAGGGGGCGTCGTCGTCCGGATCGCCAAAGAAAAAGGACGTGCGGACCTTCCACGAGCTGTTGATCCACTTCCCCGCCATCGCCAAGCAGATGCAAGGCGGACTGGAGAAACTCTTCCGCGAGTTCACGCAGGTGTTTGAGCGGCCACTACCCCCACCACCATCAGCCAGCGAGATCCCCGACCCCGAACCGGACGGACCGATCGCCACGGCACTCAAACGAGCCAGGTCCAGCAGCGATGTCGACCGGAGCAGCACCAGCCATGACCAGGGGAGCGTAGTCGAGGGTTCTAACAGCACCAGTAACACCGGCAGCACATTCCAAGACGACGACGAAACAATCATGCGCACGGCCATGGAAACCGCCGTCACGGCCGCCATCGACCTCTTCCAAAGCGTTGACAGGCAACAACTGTCCCTGCTTGGCGCGACGACTGACCTGACCGGCCCGCTGGTGGAGCGGTTGATCGAACGGTACATTGCCGAGAACGTGCACCATATGGTTTTTCCGCGGCTGGCTACGGTGCGGCGGCCGGAGGACTTGGAGTTGGAGGCCAAGATCCGGCAGATGGAGCATATCGATATTTCACAGCTGGGGGTGGTGGTGGAGGGTGGGAGTCGAGCCAAGAGGGAGGCGGTGCGTCGGTTGGAGCGGGCGGTGGAAGAGTTCAGGAAGATGCCGCATGCTAGTTGTCCGCAGGAGATGATGGAGATTTTGTTGGGGACTATGAAAGCTGCTACGCAGTTGGCTGGGCCTGGTTCTCCCGGTCCTGGGCCTGGTGAATTTACCCCCGAGACAGGGTCTAACTCGTCACTAACCGGGTCTGAGTCAATGTCCGGGTCCGGATCGGGGTCTGTCGAGAAACCAGCCACGACCGCCTCGACCATGACGATCAACGCGGACACGCTGGTATCGCTGCTGCTGTATGTCGTGATCAAGGCGCAGATCAAGCACCTGCAGGCTCGGCTGAGCTACATGCAAGGGTTTGTGTTTGTGGATGATGTCGAGAGTGGGGAGATGGGGTATGCGCTGAGCACGTTTGAGGCGGTGCTTTCGTATCTGGATCGGGATTCGGTCGGGTTGAGGCGGGCGAGTCGGAGAAATCGGGCGTTGTGGGATGCGGTGGGGAAGGGGGATATGGGGGGGTTGAGGAGGATTATGGAGCCTGATGAGTATGATCATGAGGGGGTTGATGCCGGGGCTGGTGGTGCTGTGGGGGATGAGGATCGGGGGGAGGTGGGACAGGCTAGGAGCCAGTCGAGGAGACAGTCGAGTGGCGGGTGGAGTTTTACGCATGGCGTGTCGAGGCGGTCGTCGTCGGTAACGTCGTCACGGGGATTGGTGTTGGGGGGGCCGACGGAGAGTTTCTCGCGCGGGTCTGGGCTGGGACATGTGTTTCCGTTTCAGGCGACGGAGAATCACAATAACGATGATGCTGAAAGGGACTTTCTGCTCCCCCCGCCGAAACGGATCAAGAAAGTGGCCATGGACACGCGCAGCATGTCGAGCGGGTCGGAGATCTCGTTCCGGTCCATGCCGCTCAGCAGCATCGGCACCATCAGCGGGCTGGACGAAGACGACGGCGACACGTCCATCGCGCGCCTGGCGCAGACGCAGGATGCGTTCGGCGAGTCGGTGCCCATGATGGCTGTGCAGCACGGCCAGCGGGAGGTGCTACAGTATCTGCTCTCGCTGCGCGCGTGGTACCCGGCATCCGTGGTGTTCGAGGACCAGAACAACGAAGGCACCACACTGTTCAGCGCGGCGGTGCAGCTCGGCGACGACACCGTGATAAACACCGTGCTGGATTTCCTGCTGGATGCGTCCCCCGACAATGACCGCGTCATCCGGGAGTATCTCGCCGTCCAAGACACCTGGGGCCGCAGCGCCGCGCACTACCTCTTCCACGCGCCGTTTCTGATTGCTCGACTCGGTCGCCTACTCCCCTGGCGCCAGCGCGACAAAAACGGCCAGACCCCGCTATTTGCACTGTGTCGGTCGTACGACCACCCGGACTACAACACCATGGTGCGCGAGGCGCTCGACGCCGCAACGCGCACCCAAGGCGATGGCCAGCCGCTGCATGTGGATGATCATGTGGATGGCAAAGGGAATACCCTGCTGCATATCATCCACGACGCGGCGCTGGCGCGGTTCGTGCTGCGGAAGTGTGATGTGGATGTGAATGCGGTCAACGAGAAACGGTTTACCCCGCTGATGCTGGCGAGCAAGTACGGGCGTCTGGATATGGTGCGGACGCTGTTTGGGGATGTGCGCGTGGATATTGCGGCGAGGGAACTGCGTGGGTTGACGGCCGTGGAGTTGGCGAAGGATGATGAGGTCAGGAACAAGATTGATGATTTGGTGCTGTTTCAGATGATGCCGGGGACGGCGACGGGGAGGGCTTTGGCGAGAGGGGTTATGGGACGGGGGAGGGGGAAGAGGAAGAGGGGGAATAAGGGGGGGAATAATGGAGGCCGTGGTGGTCAGGGGCATGGGCATGGGCATGGGCATGGGCATGGGCATAGTGGTAGTGTTACTAGTATTGCTAGTATTGCTAGTAACGCTAGTAACGCTAGTAACGCTAGCAATACGAGTGCTGCTAGTAATGTCGGGAATGGCAACGACAACACCGGCAACAGCACCGGCAACGCTAGCAATACCAACAACGACACCGGCAACACGGGGGACAACAACACCGAGGGCAGAGACGGACGGACGACAGCGGTCGTCCGCGCATACTTCGTCGAGGACGCGTCGGTGCGGTTCGTGCTCAAGTCCAGCGCACTCGTCGACTCCCAAAACCTCGCCGTCACCACCTGCCGGCGCTCCCTCGCCGACTTCGAGCGCCTCGCCCACCTCCTCCAAAACGAAAGCCCCGCCTCCTGGCTGCCCTCCCTCTCCGACCTCCGCTCCCCGATCCAAATCCCCTCGCGTCCCAGCCGCGCCGTCCTCCGCGACCTGCAGCAGCGCATGGACGGGTTTTTGAGGGTACTGCTGCAGCACCCGACGTTTGGGACACATGAGATGCTGTGGGAGTTCTTTTTGGTGCCGGATCTGCAGCTAGATGTGATGGCGGAGAGGAGTCGGTTGAAGGCCGAGGCGATGTTGGGACGGGTGCACGAGGAGATGGAGCCGGTCGGGGAGTTGAGGGAGGTGGAACAGTTTGTGGACCATGCGAGGGAGATGGTTAGGGGGGTGCATTTTTCTACGAGGAGTGTTGCGAGACGGGCGAATGCTTTGGGGAATGTTTCTGTTGGTGGGTTTCTCTTCTTTCTTTTGCTTCTCTTCTGTCTGACAGTCTGCCCCTGTTGTTTGTTTACTTTTAACCCCTTTCGGCTATTTACATACTGACTTCCGTCCAGACCTCCACGAATCCCTCTACCTCCTAACCCGCACAACCTCCACCCTCCCCTTCCTCCCCCCCACCCACACCCACGCCCTCGCCATCTACACCGCCGCCCTCTCCCCCTCCTCCACCGCCCCCATAACCACCTTCTTCACCACCTTCCTAACCCTCTACCACAACGTCGAAGCCGTCCTCTCCGCCCTCTCCCGCCCCCCGCAAACCATATCCGCCATCCACGCCGCCCGCCGCGACGCCGAACGTAACCACTCCTCTCTCGCCCGCACCTCCCGCTGGCCCCTTGGGCTCGGCGGGGCGGGCGGAGGGGCGTTTTCCCTGCCGGGCTTGGATGAGACGAGGGCGAGGATACAGGAGGAAAGAGCCGAAAAGGTGAGGAGGAGTGAGGGGGAGGCGGGGAGGTTGGAGAGGGAATTGAGGTGGCAGCAGCAGACTGTTGCGGGGGAGTTGGCGGGGTGGAGGGAGATGCATGAACGCATGGGACGGAGGGCGGTTAGGGAGTTGGCGAGGGGGATGGTGGTTGGGGAGAGGGGGAGGTTGGAGGGGATGAGGAGGGCTTTGAGGGCTGTTAGG